>NC_044366.1:19408891-19708891 GCF_007364275.1 Archocentrus centrarchus | reverse complement strand
GCTCTGCTCCACCCACTCCCAATCTGTCTGTGTTTGAGACCTCGTCAGAGTAATAAATCTTCCATCCAACAAATGAACCTTCATGAACTCTGGTGGGACTGAAGGAAACAGAGACAGAAGACAAAAAAAAAATGTAAGTAAACTTCATGAGAGCAAATTTATTCATCAGCATTCATCAGAAGAAGCTACAAAAGATGAATTTCTTTTTGTTATATTTCAGCAGCTTCCTGCTAATTTTCTCAGTCTGCTAATTTGTGCTGGGAGGGTAGCGTTCAGGCCTTTTTATTTTTTATATAAACTGATGTCTACTGTGATAAGTCATGTGAGACTGAACCCATTTCACAACTTAGTCCAAAACCACTGAAAATATAGCGGCTGCAAACTGTAATAAACCCAAGCATTTTGGTTTTCTAATTAAACTGTGGCAGGTAAAAATCCCTTTAGCCAAACTGACCGGCTAGATAAACTGTCATGTCCATTAGAGCACAACTGAGCCCAAAGACCAAAAACAACATTTAAGTCAATAATGCAGTGTAAATAAAGTGACTGCAGAAAATAGAAATGCAAGATGGTACTTACTTATACATGAAAAAGAGACAACCTAGCTGTGAATAGTTGCCACAATCTTTCATTCTCAACTCACTTCTCATAATCTGTACTTCTTGCAAAAAACATGCCAGCATATAGTTTCCCAAGGTCATCTGTGACTAGTGAGGCACAGATTTCAATGTTGAAATGAGTAGTTGTCAAGTATGTTATTAACAGTGGGATCTCTCTTGTCGTCACGTCTCCTGCTCCTCCAGGCTCTTCAGGTTGTCGTTAGACTGTCGAGGGGGAGAAGTCACCTTCACCGGGACCCTCAGGAGAGGCAGAAGCAGTAGCTCTGGTAGGACTGAGACCGACTCATATTTTCAAATTGAAATGTGTCAACTGAGGCAAAATCTCCGTCGAAACTCTCTGAAAATTGTAGTTACATTTGTATTATTTCTGTTATTATTCAAGCGCATTTGCCTGGCAGTATTTGTGCATCAGGCTCATGTACATCTAAAATGCAATCTGGATAGTTTCCCAGCTCCCATTCCATTCATTAATAATGACTTGATAGAGTGTGACTTAGTGATAAAGGCTTTGTGGCGTTAAGCAAAGAAAATCTCTCACTTTGCTAAAATAGACATTTTGCTACATTTAGATTTTGTGAGGATATGTCAAACAAGATAATGGACAAATTCTAGTAAAAGAGGGAAAAACTGTAACACAATATCCCTACTGAAGCTTATAAAATGATCTCACTCTGTGATAGCAGACAATACACTTCAACACCATCCTTTCATTCAGGGTGATGCATCAAGGGAAGTAATTACAGTCACTACTGACAGATCGATGACTAATGCTGACAACAGTACCTTAGTCCATAAAACCCTGATTTTCCTCAGCCGAGTTATAGGAGGCACAGCAACAAAGAGCTGTCCTTTGTATTAAACATACAGCCTGTTTATTATTGTAGAGACTGTCTTCACGCAAAGTGTGTATGTGTTCATCTGAAGGTAAGCTGGCAATCACAATCAGTGCTGTCGGTGAACTTTTTTTTTTTTTTACTTTGATCATAAATTAAATGAATCATTTGCATTACACTAAATCTCAAGGCTAATTAGCTGTGCTAATTATTACTGCTTTCATTATTTTCCATTCCAGAGTTGGCCAAAAAGCATTTCTGAGGAATTTTGCAACAATGTGGACTGTGACTCTTGCTCTATTTTTGGGAAATCTTCTCGTTGGTGGAATGGCCAACAACCAGGATTCAGAACCATCTCCAGTAATTGAGCTCGCTGAAACAACCTCCCCTGTTTTTTTAATACCGGAAAAGGAGAAATCCAACAGCTCAATTCATCCACCTCAAGTAGTGGGACCAAAAGCATCACAACCTCCTATGTGTTCAGAGTCAGCTGGAATCAGAGCCACCTTCAAATATGTCAATATCATAGTCTCCCTGCTTGTGTTTATTGTTGGAATAGTGGGGAATTCAGCCTTACTTAAAATTATATACGTAAACAAACGCATGAGAAGTGGGCCTAATATTCTCATTGCCAGTCTTGCTTTGGGAGATCTAATCCACATTGTGATAGACATTCCAATCAACGCTTACAGGGTGAGTTATTTACCACACGGCGTGCAATTACTGTTTTTTTCTGCACTTAATTTCAGCTGGAATTGATTGTGGGTGTGGGTGTTTGTTCTTTTTTTTTTTAAATTGCCAAAAATGCCCTTTTGTCTTTGTTGCAGCTCATGGCAGAAGATTGGCCCTTCGGTTTAGTACTTTGCAAACTCATTCCCTTCATACAAAAAACCTCTGTTGGAATTACTGTGTTGAGCTTGTGTGCTCTGAGTGTTGACAGGTAAGGAGATAAGCAGCACTGTCCTGTGCCCTCCAAGAAAATAGTGTTCGGCGGCTCCTATCTGTATTTCATCACGCAGGCAGATTTATTTAGCATTAGCCCTTGAAATGTTCTTTAGCTGAAAATGCATCATTGTTACAGACAAGAAGTTCCTTAAGCCACAACGTTTTCTTGCTGATTTTGCAGATACAGAGCTGTTGTGTCCTGGAATCAAATCAAAGACATCTGGGTTTCAGTGTGGACAGCAACTGAAATAGGTCTGATATGGGTTATTTCCATCCTGCTGGCTGTCCCTGAAGTTGTCGGCTTTGATATGATAACCATGGACTATAAAGAAAAGCGTCTCACTATATGTCTGCTTCATCCCATGCAAACCACAAAGTTCATGCAGGTAATGTAATTGTCTCTGTAACAGCATGTGTTTGAGTTGAGTTTTCTACCAAGTGTCAAAAATAACTGAAAAATATAATATTTACTGTAGCATTTCTTCTAACTTCAGCCAGCAAATTTGTTTAGATGTCCAAATCAGCCTACAAATATTGTTTCTTGCATGCTGCTGCCACATATATGGCTGATGGCCTTGCTGTATTTAACCAACAGATTTATAAAGCAGTGAAAGACTGGTGGCTGTTTGGCTTCTACTTTTGCATGCCGCTGGTTTGGACTGCTGTGTTTTATGCACTGATGACCAGGAAAATGCTGAGAAAAACTGAGAACACACTATGTGAACACATCAAGCAGGTACCATTCGACTTTTCAGCAAACTTTGCAGCACGTTGGCATCTTTTCCCATTTAAAGCTTTTTTTTGATATCAATCATGTCCTTTCATTCTGAAGAGAAGAGAAGTTGCAAAAACTGTCTTCTGCCTGGTGATTGTGTTTGCTCTCTGCTGGCTGCCTCTATACATCAGCAGGATCTTGAAATTAACCATTTATGATGAAAAAGACCCTAATAGATGTCAGCTATTGAGGTGAGCACAAAGTACTGAAACCCTTTTTTTTTTGGTTTGTTTTAACTGGTCACTGCCCCGCCCATGAGTTTTCTGACATTTTCTGACAACCATTTTTTTCAGTGTCTTTCTTGTCCTTGACTATTTTGGCATAAATATGGCGTCGCTGAACTCATGCATCAATCCTATTGCACTGTACATAGTCAGCAAAAGATTCAAGAGATGCTTTAAGGTAAGTGTCATGCTCTTATTGTTATCCTTACAGATGGGACTATTTAGTTTAAATAAATTGCGTATATCTTGAAAACTGTTGGTCCACATTGTATGAGCTATCATGGGTGTCATTAAGGACATATGGAGTCATGTCTGTAAAATAGCCAGACTGCAGCAAGTAATAACCTGAGGGGGTAATAAGTGAAAATGGTCTGGAAAAAAAAACACATCATCAGACACTTGGCAATCTACCAGACAGTTGGTCACTGAATCAAAGTGACATGCTATAAAAGAAGAAGAAAACATTGCTTCAAGGCAGTTTTCAAGGGAAGAAATTCAAAAGCCTTTATTGTACCACAAGTTCAGAAGGCGATACCTAAAACATTATTTTATTTATTTTGGATAATGTCAGATTTTTTTTTTTTTTTTTGCACACCACAGTGCATAGAGAACTATGTTTTTTTCTCTGTAGCAATACTTTTGAAAAAATATAATATGTATGTAGCACCTGTAGCACCAAAGCTGAAGCTTGCTTTATACAAATGTATTTCCAGCCAACATATCTATTCTCAAGGTCTCCCATGACACGCACTCTCTGAATTAATGAAAGCTCAAACTGTGGATCATTATTAAAAGACATACAACATGAGAAAGATCACTGTACTGTAGATTTGTACAACAGATACTCCACATACAAACTTTACAATAGGCAGTTTTCTCCAGGTGAAGCTGATGGGAAATGTTTGTTGTCCTCTGAACAAATTTTGTGTGTGGTCCTTCAGGCATGTCTGTGCAGGTGTCTACCTCTTCAAGCTGTTGCCCATGACAAGGTGCAGTCTGTTTTGAAGTCCAGAATGCAGGATCAAGCCTCAGAACAGAGTTGCAACATCAAAGCTCATAAGCAGACTCCCATACCTGTACCTGAGCAGGAGAACGCCTTACTGTGCTAACAAAACTCACTGCGAAAATACTTTGCGAGATTGTCGATATTTCTTTATTAAATATACATGACTATCCAAACAACTACAAAGGCAACTCTATCGGCAGCTCTGCAACCTTGACATGCCATCCTAATAATATAAAATACCTTCTGAATAACATGGAGCACTGTCTTTTGTAATACTGTCGTCAGTTGAACATCTGCTTTGGCATGAGCAACCTGGAGTCAGACTGTTCAGACTATTTGCCCTCGAGGCTTGACTCACTCCCTAACATTACATCAGATTTTACCTAGTACCTATCCTGTATCATGCATCACAGTTCTCAAATCACTGTTTTGGGCACGATGTTAACCTGGCACCCATCAACAGAAATCTTGTCACGGCTTAGCGGCTGCATATATATTATTTTAATTCTGTTTCTGGATTCTGGAAAGCCACTGTGCCGGAGGAAATTAAGCGAACGGGAATCCAAAATTATTATGATGGGTTTTATGAGGTATGGTGTATTATTATTTTGTACTATTTACATATCTGTTAAATTTCACACGCATAGACAGCGTTTCAAGAATTTATGACATTCCTTTCCTTCTTGAACCCTGAGAAATGTATCAAATTGGTGCCACGAGTAGATCCCGTCTCCACCGCTGAATGACTGATTGATGGTGGCCTATTTTTAATGCATTGTTAAATGTGTAATGCATGGAG
The DNA here is from genome assembly GCF_007364275.1 of Archocentrus centrarchus. NCBI lineage: Eukaryota > Metazoa > Chordata > Actinopteri > Cichliformes > Cichlidae > Archocentrus > Archocentrus centrarchus. The sequence goes on along the minus strand of NC_044366.1, from coordinate 19,703,689 downwards.
ACACTTTATGAAAGACCTGTGAGTGGGGAAGAAGAAAAACGAAGATGACAGAATGAGGTCAGGAAGAGAGAGGGATTGGGGGGAGTCTGAGGGGGGCACCTGATAGGTCTTCCTGTCACAGGACAAGGCAAGCACAAATAGAGTGCTGCTCTTCCAGCTAATGCTGTATCAGTCTGCAAAACTGTCTTGATGCTGTGTGCTGGAATGCCTATTAAAAGTTTATCTTGTGTAAGTAAACGCGACTGTTTGCAAAAACTGAGTCATTTGTTTGAATAAAAGCTTTTGAATGCTTGTTATGTTTTCTGATGCTTATACAAGAGATGACAGAAAATCTGTATTTTAATGCTTTTCCATGAAAAAAATAAACAAAAAAACTGTGGTATACACCAGTTAGCCACAATATTAAAAACACTGACGTGTGAAATGAATGACAACGATCACCTTGTTATAATCATGAGCAATATAAAAAATATGTCTGTAACCACAGCGATGTCCCATTATGAGGCTGCAGGCTGAGTGTTTTTTTTTGCGGTTGCCATCTTGCTGTCTTGAATTGGATGTGACAAGTGAGGAGTGGAAATGAGTGTAAAACCGAGGACACAACACACTTATTGGCTAAGGACTTGTCAATCACAATCACAAGTGACTGACAAGTCCTCTTTGGCTGAGCACTTGCCAATCACAAGTCCTCAGCCAAAGAGTATGCCCTGGATAATCCTCCTTTCTGATTCTAACAATGGCATTACAAAAAGAACTTCATGTTTTATTCAATATGACCTCAAACTAGTGACTAAGCCAATAAAGTCATCAAGAAAGTGTTTACTGAGGTCACAGAGCTGTGGGTTATTTTCCAATAGATTCTATCCAGCCATTTTTATTTTTGCAACTACACGAGTCGCCCCCTGCTGGCCATTAAGAAGAATCCTGGTTTAAGCCACATCTCCCTTGCCTTTACATTTCAGACCGGGGCCCTATTCCAGGAAGCAAGTTCAACAAACTGAGTTTAAAAACATACTTTGAGTTGATTAACTCTGATCAACAGCTGATTTTAAGATTAGGCTTAAAACTTTCCTTTATGATCAAGCTTATAGTTAGGACTGGATCAGGTGATCTTGAACCACCCCTTAGTTATGCTCCTATAGGCCTAGGCTGCTGGGGGGGTTCCCTCATTTTAACCCAGTGGATCGAGGAATATACGTTTCAGTGTGGCGCACATTAGTCATTTTTGAGCTTGGTGTACTCTGTCATCATCAAAGACAGAATAAAGGTTTGTTATAAAACAAAATTTTTTTATGTCTGCTGTCATCATTTATACGGCTTGAATTTTCATCAGATGAAGCTGAATCCTAATTTTACATTGATTTTTAAAATCTAATTATTCAGCTGCAGCCTGACGGCCAAAATGCAGGAGACAGAAAGTGCAGATAAAAAATGTAGAGAAACAGCTCAAACTGAGTTTACTGACGGACCTGTGTATTAGTTACTGAGATGGCAGCAGACCCCGGGGGTGGAGCTGCCCTCAGGTCAGCTTTTGATTTATTACAAACTGTTTTTGCTGCAGTTTATGACAGTTCAGTTTATACCCATTTATTTGTTTTAATAATATTCAGTAAAAAAATGTAATCTATTGATGGAATAGCAACCTCACTTTCTTTTTTTTAATGGAGAATTCCATTATTTTTGCCATTACTGGATACAAATGAGTAATGAGATATCTGCTTTAATGTTACCCAGTTTAACAATTTTCAATCTGATCTAAGATCAGCTTCACAGATAGATGATGGCTCTCTGATAGCCACAGCAGAGATGTTTCACTGAGTTACTGTTGAAGGTCAGAGTTCAGTCATAGTTTCATTATTTAGCTGTAAACATGCAGGGCAGCTTTTCAAGTCCATAATGGATGTGAAGTTTTACCAGTAAAGGCAAACATGTTATAGTGAATGTCTCAGCTTGGTAGGTTTTAAATATTTCAGTACAGTTTTGGGAGGATGAGTCATTTTAATTAAAGAATGCAGATCGTGTTGGGAAAAATGAAACCATCATGAACAGATCCAGTTTGGATGAGCTGGGAAGTGACTGGAGTCTGAACTGGATCTGAGCCTTATCCGGCCTGAACCCATGACGCTGATCCGTTTGGATCCTCCTGCTGTACCAGTGGACTCGGACACGGTTTGCTTATCCATTATAGAGCCTATGATCACCGATACTCATTCACACTCTGAATTTCAGACACCATAACTTTCAAAATGTTGACAACATTAAAGTCACTTTAAACACATTTTGTTCAGTTTTCAAGTCTTGAAATCATTTCACTCAAACATTAACATCATCTCCAAAATCCAGACTTTTTCCCATCAGTGACCTTTTACAGCACGACAAATGATCGATCATTGATTGTTGATCAGTGTGTTCAGCATCTAAATGTTTCAGAGGCACTGATTATAAATCCGTGACATAATCGCTGTACAGGTCGCCAGCCTGTCGCAGGGCTAAACCAATTAATCCAAAGTCTCAAAACTCCCCAGATCACAAGCCAATTGAGCATCCACAGAATGTGACTGGAGCATCCACCCACAGGACCCGAAGGATCTGCTGCCAATGCCCTGATTCCAGACACCACAAGACACCACCAGAGGTCACCTGTCTATACCACAATGGCTCAGAACGGCTTTAATGGCAGAAGCAGGACCTGCATGATGGGCAAGTGGGAAATGAAACCTCTTATATATTTAAACATTTATGAAAGCCCACAGCTGAACATTTTTGTTAGTTTTGTAGTCAATCAGGAGTCAGTTTATTTGTTTACAGTACAATCTCTGTATAACATTTAGAAAACCCCTATTATTGACACTTTTACTAGTTAACTGAGGCAAGCATCCAGCTGTTCATGCTAATTACTTTGTCCAATAACCAAAGCCAGATTTGTGCACCATAGGACCACTGATCCCTCATGTTTATTCCTAGCAAAATTGTAGTATCTGACTATTTTTTTCTGTTTATGCAGAGTTTGTGGCTGAGTTTTTGTTGTGCTGGGAGCTGTCCTAGGAAATTAGTCTGCAGGCTGTCACAGGCAACAATGTAAGTTGGGAAAGTTGGAAATTTTTTTTAAAGTTAGGTTGCAAGCCATTAGCACAATGTAAAAGTTAAAACATAAAAAAAAAAAAAGCTTTCACTTACACAGAACTTTAATCTGCAGTATAACTGCAGAATAGAAACGAAACAAAACATAACATTTTTTAGATGAAAACGTTAACTTCGTCTGTCAGCATACACAGTGCATTTTTTAAAACCGTGTTTCTCTAATAGTTCTGCATCAACTGCACAGCACAAGCAAATATTTTTTTCCCACATCACATCACATCAATTGAAACCAGCAGGCCGCCATCATTATGTGTCTAATCAACCAACTTTGCTTTCATTAATCTGTAAATACTAGATTAATGCAACCAAAGTTAGAATCAGATTTAGGTCTTAGTGGAATAATTACTATAACATTTTTCAATGCTTTTGTGCGAACAAACATATACAGTCTCAAAAATGCTTATTTAGCCTTAATTTTTGTAATCTTTGAAGATCACCTCATTTTTAAATTGCACTTCATTAGAGCCATCTGACTCAAAATGTGTTTGTTTGTGATTAGAGATGCCAAAAATATGTTTGAAGAGAACAGAGAAGGTAACGTACATGCTTTCCAACCCACGCAGTCACATTGCCCGCTGTGCTCATACACTCATGCACCTCTTTCTGTTCTGACATAAGAGAAACTGCATCTCTGAGGCTTTGACTGTTGGATACAGCATTGGACAGGACACAGGAGTTCAATATGCTCATTTAAACTGAAGCCAATTTGTGCAGTTTTTGATCTATGGCCCACATATTTTTAAATCACTCCTGTTGGGGTTTCCTGTTTCGTCTTACTTTATGTTTTATGGCTGTGTATTTTCTTTATGTCACATAGCTTTTTATGGCGATTAATTTGTCATTGTTATTCATTTAATCTGTATTTGTACAGGTAACTAACTTTAGGGGAATAAGGTTTGCATAGATAGAGCAGCACGCTTAATCAGATGCTCCTGTCAAATACTAATTTGTGTCCAACGCTGTCAAATGCTGAGTTTTCCTTTGGTAATATAAATGCCAGCAGATAATTAACAAATGGGGCATTACTATCATTTCCCCAGCAGTAAATACTCACAACTGCCAGATGACACTGACACAATCAGGCTCTGGTATCCAGAGGAGAGTGACGTCAGTGTCAACATCGATGAGAGAGCACGAGTCTCAGACCTTCTTTAGTAATCTCTGAGCACACGAGGCTCAAATATGGCTCCCCACAGTGCTTCCCAGACTCCCCAGACTGTGGATTTAATTAAACAGTGTGAAATTAATTAATCAGTGGGGTGGCAGGTAAAAGGACTTCTCACTGGAACTGCTCACGCAACCAAGACAGGCATTTCATGTGTGCTGACAGTTATTAATTTGCCTTATGTTTGATTATAGTGTTTCTATATAGAGATGCTGAAATTCTGAGAGATTTAAAAGCTTGGGATGGGGGAGAAAAAAAAAAAAAAAAGTCATGCAAATTATCAAAATAACAGCTCCCGAAAATCAAAGTGTAAACCTGTGTTTGATCTGTTCTATCAATTAATTAAAAATTTCAGTTCTGTATAATAATGCGGTGCAAATTAGATGGAAATGAGATAAAATATTCATTTAGTTATCTGGGGAATCTGCCTGGAGGGCTTTTTAGTTTTCAGTCTGGCTCAAAATGCTGTCCATATGGCAATTATGTACAGTAGTGTTGCAGGAGGATTGGTCTGATGCCTACTGGCAGAGAGGAGCCTGCCTGTGACAAACTGCTGCTAGGATCTGATGTGAGTTGAGGGAGATAATGAGGCTGTTGTAAGCCTTAAGTATAGAGCCTGCCCCCGGGGTGGCATATCTAAGTGCTCAGGCTTCTTCATTGTTGCACGTGCTGCTGAGGATTAAAAACACATTTACTTTTTTCTTCATAAACTTTGTCAGTACTTCCTGCAACTCTTTAGACAACTTCTGCTTTCATGTGGAAAGCCTCTTGACATTGCTTTGTGGAGGATCTTTTTTTTTCTTTTTCTTTTTCTTTTTTCTTTTTTTTTTGTGGTTTGTAGATGTGAAGTCTTGATTTGATTCTGCTTTGAGCTATCTATAGCTCTTTTTAAGCACCCCACAAGAGGACGTGGATGTTCTGGGGTACATCCTATGGTGACTGAAGTTGAGACAAACTGCATATTTTGATTGAGAATCTTTTCAGTATTTATTACATTGGGATGGCATTTCAAATTAAAATTTTACTGACAGGGTGAAAAAAATGTTGTATGGGTAAGGTTGCTTAATTTATACAGTTGATTATACAGCATCCTCTCAGGGAACCCGCACCTGCTGTGATTTAAAGATACCTGCCCACCTCTTGTAAGGAACATCCACTGCAGGTTGGATGCTTCCACCACCGCACTAACTGTCACATATATACAGTGTGTCCCCAGGAAATCATTGGTGCAAACTCCAGCACTGTGTCCAATTTAGACCTACAGCACAGTACAGGTTTTCTATTTGAGTGTAACAGGGACACCATGCAACCAAGTGCAATACACAGGAAAAAAAAAAAAATCCCTGCAATCCCTGTGTGCAGAGTACTCGAGTGACCCAGGAGAATTGCCGTAATGTTTCATTACATAGAAAGCAATTTGGGGAGTGCAGGCAGGTCTACAGGCATTATTTACAGACATTAACTTACTGAAATAAGCAAGACAGGCTTCTTTAGACAATATTAGCAGGCATTTAATTAATGGCCATTTGGGGCTTGCAATAGGAGGGTGACTTGAAAGAGAGGGGGGAGAGGCAAGCAGACACTGTTGCCAATGGCAAGGAAACTTCAGAGAGGCCTACTGGGCAGAACTGCAAGTGGTCACTCAACCATGGGATTAAAAAGCATTTAAGCCTTGTACCAGGACCCCCCAACCCCCCCTTCATACAGCCGTGCACATCTGACCATTCGGGAAAAAGGAAAAGACAAATGTTAGCAGCCTGGTGCAAAACTGTGGGTAACAGGTTTTTCGCAATGCCAGCATCTATAAATGTATTGCAGTGCCTTCTTGCAGAAAAACATAATGAGCCATCCTAAAAGGGTTTCTGTGTTCTGGTTAAGGTGCAAAATGGGCTGTCACTACTGTTTATTTCATTCATGTCTGCATGTAATGAAAAAACACGCAATCAAATGTAGGACACGTTGACTGGAGTGGTTCACTTCACACTCCTGTTCACACTTCTAATGCCTCTTGGCTAACAACTGGCAAATTTATGACAGGTTATTGACATATTTATGGGAAGCTCTAGTGAGCGCATGGACTTGATTGGTACAAATCCATGCAGCAAACTAAATCATCAGACAAGGTTTCCCAAGTGTTTTTTTCTGTTCAATTTTGGTGCCAAGAGGCTGGCTGGGGGAAAAGGCTTTTGATTCGGTGATCACCAGCACACCAAAGCACCCCACCCGCCTATACTTGTTTTGATGGGCAATGATGAAAGCACAGGTGGGTGCGAGAAAGCTCCCCTCCCTCGTCAGCTACCGACTCCTCATCTGTGGTTTCTTATTAGCACAGGAGTGGAGGTTTGCAGTCTGGCTGCTGGGCACAGTGGGTCAGTGCTCACAAAGCTCTGTTTGTTCCCTGGCCTGCAGGGCTCCCAGGGTAAGCTTGGCTCCAGAGGGGAGACAAACAAAAAGGCACCACTGTCTCACACACTGAAGTGATCTCCAACACATTCGTCTTTTCTTCACAACAGGGGTGCATTTCTCTTCTCAGGAGAGGAATGGCAATAGGAAACAAGTTCTTTAGAAACAGGGAGTAAGGATAACAAAAGTGCTGTTGTACTGATGTATTTTCTTAAATGCCATTTTGACTTGATGTTTGTTGCTTTTATATTATATATATATATATATATATATATATATATATATATATTAGGGGTGGGACTCGATTAAAAAAATTAATCGAATTAATTACAAGCTTTGTAATTAATTAATTGAAATTAATCGCATTTTAATTGCATTTCAATATTTGACATGAGAAATATTAATTTAAGTTTAGTTGATGAATGAATCAATATACATAAGCTTAAACTTCAAAATTTTGTTTATTTTCCCACCAGTCTGCTACACAGACCAACGAAGGGTGGAAGTGCTCCTGTGATAAGCAAACACCTGAAATTAAAGTTAAGCATCATAACTGGATAGTTTTATTCAACATTAATGTCTCACTTGTTATAGTTGGAAATTAATCATTAGCTCAGCTGTATTCCTTGATGTTGAAATGTGTTATGCTTGTTTTAACAGCTTATTTTGAATTAAAGACTTAAAATTAAACCACAAAAAGGAGAAAAAGTTCGTTCTCCGTTTAACAGCTGCTTTTACACAGCTGTGCTTCGCACTCACGGTTGCTAGGCGACATGAGCTACGCAGAGGTGACGGCAGGTGACGCTATATGAAGGCTAGCCGCTCACTTCCGGCCTTTGCGGACTTCGTGGGCTGCGAAAGACGTGGGCCGGGTCCTTCGCAGGATTCGTCCCCTAATTTGGACATTGTGCGTCGATATAATCTGTATGCCGGGAACTCGTGCACTGAGAAACGTTCCACGGTGCAAAGTGCGATTAAAATGCGTTAAAATTTTTAACGCGTTAATTTCCCCGTAATTAATTAATCGAAATTAACGCGTTAAAGTATATATATATATATATATATATATATATATATATATATATATATATATACAGTATCAGCATATTTTGAGTGAAACCTGTGGAAACTGACAAAAGTACCATGCACACCACACCATGATTCCAGCTGTAGAAACCATAAAGTTATTATCTATAGCCCTTTTGACCTATAGCAGATGGAAACGGTACACAAAAAGATTCCTTATTTGATTCATAATTTCAAGGTGTCTTTTACACCCATATATGCTGTCTGCCTGTGATTTCGAGAGATGAAATAATGTGCAGGATAGTCTTACAGCTGCCGTCAGGTCAGACATTACTGTTGTGCAGCAATCTGCAGTCCAAGTATAACTCCATTATTGAGGGGACTTTAAAATGGGAGCTGTGTGACACACAGCAGGATGATTTAGTTTAATGACCATGGCAGTGACAGCACTGTGATGGAAATTGGACTCCCCTTGCAAATTTACATCACTTGAGGGTACTTGGGGCTCTTTTAGTGGCTGCACTCCAGAGCACGAGCCATCAGGAGGTCCTGGATATGTCATGCTTGTCACCTTCCTTTAAGTGTATCTGTAGACGTGGGAGAGGGATTAATATTATATTGCCTACGGAAGCACAGAGGCCGTCTTATCAGCACTGCAGATGTGATAAGCACCTCTACCCCCATGAAAACCAGAAAGAAAAAAAAATCTCCAAGCAAAAAGACAAGCATCTCTTTGTGTTGTTTCCTCACACCACTTCAGAGTTTCAATGCAGCTTTAGTGGCAGATATGGTGTAATTTCACATCTGTTGTAATTTGATGTGCCTGGATCAACCTCTGTGAAATCGTCTTGATCACAACATGGCTCCTCTCAATTATTTAGAAAGTGGGCATATGGCTTTAGAGATACTAATCTCATTTCTTTTGATTTTTGAGGTATTCAGAATAGCATACTACACCGCGTACCACACCAAGTCCCAGAAAGAGGCACTAAAAAAACTGTTCCTGTGATCATGTTATCTGGAAGCTTTGCATTCACCCTCTTTTCATAGAAAAAATATTTAATAAAAAATGTCACTTCTATGGAAACATTTTCCATCATTGCCATGACACTCATCTCACATTAGTTCACATCAATGCAGATGTCAGTGTGCACAAATTGTATTGCCCTCAAACTGATTCTGAGCTGTGAATGGAAGTTATGGTAACCATTGCTGTCACTTCAGTTTTATCAGAAAAACATGCAGCGGAACCATGGAAACAACATATGACACAAAAAAGCATCTACATCAAAGCCAGCATATACTGTAATTAGAATTTATTGAAGCCTGTCAGAAAAGGTACAGGATCTGCTGAGCCTCTGGATTCAGTCCAGTGCCTTCCATTAAACACAGTACAGTGCATTAAGCCTGGCAATGGCACAATACAAAAATGAATGCACTTATTTGCAGCTGCAAATAAGTGCATTACATGTATGCATTTCAGTTTAATTGTATCTAAAGAAATATCGTATTCATATAAAGATGAAAAACTAGTCACAGATCGTATATAATTACTGGCCACTTTATTAGGTACACTAATTCAACTGCTTGTTGACTGATATTTCTAATCAGTGCATTTGTCAAAATAGTTCCTATGGTCAAAATGACCTAATGAAGTTTAAACTGAGTGCCAGAATGGGGACAAAATGTGATTTAAGTGACTTTGAACATGGCATGGTTGCTGGTTCCAGGCGGCGTGGTCTGAGTTTTTCAGAAACTGCTGATCTACTGAGATTTTCCCACATAACCATCTGTAGGGTTTACAGAGAATGGTTTCAAAAAGAGAAAATATCCAGTGAGCAGCTGTTCTCGAGGTTAAAATGCTCGATCTGATGATTCTCGATTTCTGTTGCAACATTCGGATGGCAGTGTCAGAATTAGGTGTAAACAGCATGAAAGCATGGATCCATCCTGCCTTGAATCAATGGTTCAGACTGTTGCTGCTGCTGGTGGTGATTGTATACTGTGGGGGATATTTTATTGGCACACTCTGGGAATTTTAGTATCAACTGAGCATCGTTTAAACACCACAGCCTACATATATATTATTGCTGACCATGTCCATGTGTTTTTGACCACAGCGTACCCATCTTCTGATGGCTGCTTCCAACAGGATAATGCCCCATAGCACAAATCTCAAATCATCTCAAACTGGTTTCTTGAGCATGACAGTGGGTTCACTGCACTCAGTTGGTCTACACAATCACCCAATCTCAATCCAATAGAGCACCTTTGGAATGTGGTGGAACAGGAGATTTACAAATGTACAGCAACTGTGTGATCTTGTTAATATGGACCAAAATATCTGAGAAATTTTTCCAGTATCTTGCTGAATCTTTGCCATGAATAATTAAAGCATTTGTGAGGGCAAAAGGAGGTCCAGCTCAGCACTAGCAAGATGTACCTAACAAAGCGGCCGGTAAGTGTATGTGTTACAGTAAAAATGGTCACATTTCACAATCTGCATATCACTCTAGCAGGCAAAGCTATCTGTTAGTTTTTATTCAAAAGAGAAAACTAATATTTGTGTGCATATCTGAATAATAACTGAATTGTAAAACGCACACATTTGCTCACATGTGTCATGTGTTCCATTACACAACTCCAAAAATGCGTGCCACCCACCAGCGACAAGGCATGATGACTCGACAAGCTACCTGGCACCCTCTGTAGTTGTAAGGCCAAGGCCAGTAACCCCGCAGAGGCTCACACACTCTCTGACAGTGAGTGTAGCTGCGTTGGCATTCGGAGCAGCAGATCCCCTGGTGGTCTAACATGGTGTCAAAGGTCAGGGCACTGTCCTCTCCGACCCCTCTGCTGCGCTGCATTTAAAGGAAGCATTGATTTTGAATAGCAATCTTGTTTTAAAGAAGGAATATATATTTTTAATATTCATTTGCAATTCAAATGTTTTCAAAAACTTCTCATCCTCCCAAGCATGTGACTCCAGTTCTTGAAGGCAACATGAATTTTATATAACCGCTGGGAGTTTTCACTTCAGTTCATAAGTTCATCAAGTTGGAGTGGCAGAAATTACCCAAGTGACCTGTAATTAAAGCTGCCAGTATGACACCTTGACAACAGCAGCAGTAAGTATATACCTCCTACTGCTAGCAGAAATATCAGAACCACTTTAACACATTTCCACACCATGAGCTTCTATTTGTGTGAAAATGCATTTTTAACAAGGCTGCTGCCTTAAGAGTTGTGATGTAGTCATCTATTAAAGTGTTGACAAAACAGAGAAACTTCAGTTCATAATGTTCCTTTAAGGGCTGCTTCAGGGCTCTGTATATGCCTCTTGATCAAAAATTCACCAACTCCCAGAGACTTGTTTACCATAAACACTGCTACTGATGGAGATACTCACTTGATAGGGGTTTTCGGGATTGTATGCTGACCCCGCAGCTGACTGTGCCCCCTCCTCCTCTTCTTCCGCAACTCTTGAGGTGTCATTCTCTGTGTGATTCACTGGGTCCCCCTCCTCAGCAGCTGCCTCAACCTCCTCCATTCTAAACTGCCGTTTGGCTCGATGCGTGTCTCTCTTTTTCCTCTCCCCATCTGTTAGAGCAGTCACAAGAGGCAAGAGTATTGGGTCAACATCCACAAGATGCCATACATGTCCTCAGAGCTCAATCCTACATAGCTGGAGCTGTCTCAGATGTCCTGAATAATTAAATTAGCAGCAGTGATATCAAGCAGTCTTGCATATTTCAAGATCATTCTTTTTTAATACAAGACTGCGCGAGTCTTTTTTGGTGTTCGGCTCTAAATGTGGTGTATGTTCAAGATGTTCAAGTGCTTCTCCAACTTCTTAGACAAGGCTGTAAATTTTACAAGTGTGTCAGCAGATAAGCAGGGCAATCATAACTGAGACTTTAATAAGCAATGAACAAATGCACAGCAGCAGCTCACATACTGAATGATCGAAGGGCAGTTTTCCTGGAGTACGATGGATGAAGTGAAACTACATATAATATCTAAATAGAATAGAAGAAGCAAACCCTTATGATGTGTAGGCTGGAGCCAATGAATGGGAAGTTCCCCGCAAAGATCCAGAATTTTCTTGCTCAGAAACCTGGTGTCCTTCAGTGGCTGCTCTGCTGCAACCCATATAAGGAACTCCTCATCAAATCTCACTGGCATTGATTTATCTGTCTGACAAAGGGAAAAAAAAGAGACAATGCCCTTGAATTACTTAGAAGGAAAAAGAAATTTAAGCTATAATCTCTTTTTTTTTCCTTTTCAATTTACAACATTCTTTTTCAAGTGGTGCACACGTACCAGGTCAAACATCAGCATCTCTTTGCTGTGAGTTCCCATGGGAGGAAGTTTGGCTTTGATTTGGGATTTTATATAGCACTTGTCTCCTCCAAAGAAGCGGATTCCAGTTATTCCCTGCACCAAATCACAGAGATGCCATGTTTACACTCACGGCTTTGCTACTTTGCTAAGCACACAGAAGGTCTCAGCCGAGCTACCTCGGGAAGAGAGAACAAGGACAAACTTACTCACAATTTGAAAGTCATGAATTTCCACTGCTTCCTCAGCTCCTCTCCCAGTTTTAAATCTCTCAAGATTGTTGTCAGAATCAATTTCCATGGAGCCCTCCCTCACCTCCCCGTTGATGTTCATACTGTAATGAACATTATAAACCTGGCAGCATTCAAAGTGGGATGTTAAAATGACTGATTAGTCGAGTTATGTAAATGACACAGTCGCAAACACGAGAGAAGAGAGATAGAAAACAAGCTTCATGTTGCTTGTGTTATTCGCCTGCACAGTCATCAGTCAGAAAATCCTCTGTAGTTTTACCACACTGAGAATTTGAGTAAAGCACCACAGGAGATGCTGTTTCAGACCTTGATGGGGATGTTTGCCCTACAGGTGAGCTCATTAGTACACAAATAAACATTACACTATTTCTTATAAGATGGAAATGAATTCAAGGATCAATCTATGTAGTTTCTATGTGCTGTAAACAAAATTAAAGATGCATTTTTATAGTCCGAATTGTGATAGTTGTTGACGACACTTCCAAGAGATTAATATACATATTACAGAGCTGAAAACAACCATGCCCATTTAAATTTCCATCATTAAAGGATTCTGAAATGCACTCGGAGTCTGCCTCCCACCAAAAGCACCCCTGTCACATTCACTCACAGATATTTGTTATTGAAGGGGCAATGTAATGACTACAGAAGTTCTTTTTCAACACTTACATTTTTATTGCTCCCCTTCTGCAGATAGAGAGTAGCCACGGATGCACACAACATTAAAACTGCACCAACAATGACAACCACGGCTCCAAATCTCAAGGGATGGCTGAGTGCGGCAGAGGTTGGTGTGCTGCAGGTGCTTTGTCCCTGAAAGTTCAGAGTAAGCAAAGTAAGAAATGACACACACTGAGCCAGGACAAGAGAAACATCCCTGGAAAGCTTTAGGTTTTCCTGAGTTGACAGCTTTATTAATATGTCACAGATGTCAGTTCTATTTTGAATAAAAAAACTAATAAGGTTTTCTTACCGGAGGCTTGCAGTGCTCAAAACAGCAAGATCCATGAGTTGTATTTTGGACTTTTTCCATAATCTCTCTTATAATGTCTTTGATGAACCTTCATCTGCTCCCTTCTTCTCAGAGAATCAGTTTGTCCACCAGAGGAGTATTTTAACCCTTAGGTGTGAATGACGTAGAGTTGATTTACTTTACTTGAGTAAAATTCTTCATATGAATGTTACCTGTATCTCGATATTGCTCAAAGCAAGGTGGCCACCCTGTGGTGCCAAGCTAAAACAGGGCTTAAGAAGCTCTGAGCTCACAAGGCACTGACTGGCGTCATCGATTACAGACAGGGATGTAATGTTCGATAAAAGGGATTTCATATGACCTTTGAGTCAGTGATTGTTTGGAACAGAATATATACCTGTCAAGACAGCCACAGATGGAGGACGTATTAAAGGGGAAAAATGCCTTAAAGGGTGTTGGTACACTATGCGGTACCACAAGTGCACCACTGTGCCTCTGTCCATTCATTTGTACTGAGATATGGTGACGACCATAACAAGAACAGATTGATGTATTACCATTTCCTAAATAATAGGAGCATTTTTATATGCTATGAATATATTAAACTCATCAAATGATTCACTGATGTAAGGACAGGGGCATTGCCATCTTGGAAGAGACCACCAAGAATAAAAATGTTAATTTATAGTGTAGCAGTGATTACCCAGAACAAGGGTTTTTCTACATTTGCTTGGCTGTTACAGATGTCGAATTAAATTGAATGCACCATAATTCTAGTAAAAGTTGAACAAAGGAGCCTTCATGGTCTTCCTAAGTCTTTATATTACAAGGTGATACAAGAGTGCACAGACTGGGAGTAATGTACACAAGCACATGTACACACACACACATATAGACATAACCTTTGCTGAATTATGAATTTTCTCATCTGAAGTGAGGAGAAAAGACATTTTGTGGTTATGTAGTCTTTATCACAGCTTGCATGAAAAGAGATTTAAATGTAAAATGCTGCTGTTTCTTAGAAAAAGATAAAATCATATTTTTAAAAACCACATAAGCTGAGAGGCAATCACAAAAGGTGAGGGGAGTCTTCGACCACTAAAGCTATATGCTTGCAGAATATAAAAATACCCCTAGTATTTAGGAAATGATGGCAAATTGTTGTGTTCTTTATATATATAACACATTTATTTTTTTTGAAAAGCAACCTGAATAATAGGAGTGGCACTTTTTTAAATTTCCCAGTAACTCTAAGTACATTTGACTGGCAATGCATTATTTGCATGCAAATTGAGGCTGCACTGTAAGTATATTGTGTACAATGACAAAACAGTGACATTGGCTTTTGCTTGCCATCAATTCTGCTGTGATGGTTGGAGAACCTCATTTTATTTATTGCCGCTTATAAGCCTTTAAGGGAAATTAAATGCATTCAGTTGGCTAATTGAGGTTATTCTGTATGCTTTGTGAATAGGACAATAGGTTGCACTCTGCCTGTAAGATTACAGTTAGGTTCTATAAGCCCAGAATTTTACATTATACTCAAATGGTATTGAAAAGAAAACAAATAAACAAACTTTGTTTTTTTTAACTGTTTATTTGTGCAACAATGTGATAAAATCTACCACAAACATGGTAATCCATCATATTGATTGTTTTCCACAGCAGAAAGGCCCTTTTCAGCCTAAATTTCCGTAGGTCATGCCCCTTAAATAGTAACACATGCTTTTAAAAATTCATAATAAAATTCCTTTTTACATTGAATCGTTATGAAAAATATATTATTAATAATGTAAAAAATCTTGCATATTACACATGATACAATGAACAGTCTCATATGAGTCAAAAGACACACAACTTACTGCAAAACACTGCAACAATCCAACATAGAGTCAATAAAGATACAAGTATTATACAGTATAGAGACAGCATAGAGACAAAATCTCATTTAACGACTGCTTGATCTGTCATTTAAGCTGCTTTAAGTGTTTGTGTACTCTGGGATGGAAATTTCATCTGTTTCCTGTATTCTGGCTGGGGTCGGCGGACCAACGAGAATATAATCAAATTCCTGGTGTTGAACTTTTTCATACACGCTCTGTAGACCGTTGGTTTTGGGTATGTGAGGTGGGTAGTAGTTTTCCCTTCTGGTGTCCCGGGGAAGTGAAGCTGTCTTAGAAAATGTTGACAGATGGGGACCACAGGCCACGCTTGTGTTTGGCCTTGTAGCTGAAGGGCTCCAGCATCGGTCCGAGTGTCCCAACACTTTGCACTCACTTGTACATGCCCAGAGACCTGTGGAAAACAGCAGTGCTGTCAGGATGCGATATGAATACAGTTTTTGGCTCACCTGGTTGAGGGTGTTTGATAAATGAAAGATCCCAGTTAGATCAAGTCCAAATGATCAGTCAAAATGCATCCAGTGTCCAGTTAAATCAGTCATAATGTTACCAGTGCACTAGGAAATACATTGCTGTGCAATTTGTCTTGTACAGGTTAACTTTTGTATTATATCCAGTTATAAATCAGACAACCTCCTAGATTTTTTTTACCTTGCCATGCTGCTCATATATGCTCTCATTTGACTTATTTTTTTCCCTAAATATATATTTTATCATTGCATTTTTTGACACTTACTATTCGTTGGGGGCGACTCTTTTTTGTGCACATCTCCACTTATATCAGAATCACTGTCATTGAAGTCACTGTCTCCTTTTCCACTGTCCTTGCCACTGATGTGGGGATCTCTTGCTGAGATTGTTGTGAATGAATTGCCTTTCCATATTGTTATAGGTCTGACAGTTTCTTTCCCATATCCTGGTAGTGTAGAATAACCCTGCAAAGATACAAACACATTCATGCACATTTTGAGTCTAAACAGTGAGAAAAAAAAAAAAAAGTCAGTTACCGTTTAAATATACATACCTTTAATTTACCCTCCATCACCCTGTTGTTTGAATCAAAGATGCCTGCTGTCTGCCTGCCATCCTCACAGCCTGTCTCCATTGTGTTGCTGCTGGCCAATGGAGGATTCTCTGGAAATGGATGGGCATCAAACACTTTGCCTTTGTGGTTGTGAATTAATGAATCAATATGTCCACTTTCCACTTTCTCCACATTTGGCATTTCTTCTTTTTCATCAGTTCCTCCCTCCCCTGTCTCTTTTTTCCGGCGGCTGCAAATGGTTGTGATAAGAATGATAGCCATCAGGAGAACAGAGCAGCTCCCTGCCAGGACGATGATTATGGCTATGGACATGTCCCATTCAAAGAGCTCCTCATTGCCATTTCGAGCTAAGGAAGGTAAACTCGGTAGAGCACCTTCCACAAAACTGAAATGTATAATAGCTGTGGAGGTAAGTGCAGGGGATCCATTGTCAGTGACTGACACTGTGACTTTGACATTGTCTGTGATATCATACGTCAGCTGTCGACTCACGTGCACCTTGCCTGTGTCTTTGTTGATAGAGAAACCCAGGTGTCCCCCCTCGGTGATTTTATAGGACAGCTGTGCATTTATGCCTTCATCAGCATCTGTTGCCTTTATCTGGGTTACCACATAACCTGCAGGTGCATCTTTAGGCAGGAAAACTTCAGCAGATCCTTTGTAAAGGGGGGGCTCTATGATAGAAGGCTGGTTGTCATTCTGATCAACTATTTTTAATCTGATGACAGCTCTGCTCTGAAGCTGTGGTGACCCCCCATCGCTTGCTTGAATGTGTATGTCTAGCTGTTTCATAACTTCATAATTAAAGCTTCTGAGTGCATATATAGAGCCAGACACTGAGTTCAGAGACACAAAGGTGTTCACTGGGGATCCCATGATAACACTGTCCACAAGTCTGTAAGTAATTTTCCCATTGTTGCCCAGATCTGCATCGGTGGCCTCAACTGTGGTGATGTAAGCACCAGGAGCGTTGTTTTCTATCACTGAAACTTCATTGACTGCTTTAGCAAAGTGAGGGGCGTTGTCATTCTCGTCGGTGAGTCTTATGGTGTACTGAGTGATTTTTCTCAGTGGGGGTGACCCAAAATCCTCAGCCATGACTGTCAAGTTATACTCACTAATCCTCTCTCTGTCTAGGGCTGCTGCTGTAACTATCATGTAGCTGTCCTCGTACGCTTGTCGGAGTTTGAAATGATCGTGGCCATATAACGTGCAGTAGACTTGGCTGTTAACTCCAGAGTCTCTGTCCATGGTGCTGATCAGCGCCACCAGACTGTCCTTGTCTGCCGCCTCACTGATGTATGCAATGCCAGTTGTAATGGAGGTCATAGGGGTGATGCTGATTTCTGGGGCATTGTCATTAACGTCTGTGACGTGAATTATGATTTTGCACACGGAGGGGGTCGGGTTGGGTCCCAGATCAGTTGCTTGCACGTCTAGCTCATAGGTGTTTTTGTCCTCAAAATCCACGGGGCCCCTGAGAGTGAGGCGACCTGATTTGTTATCCACTTGGAAAAGTTGTCGGATCTCATGAGAAACCTGTTTTCCGAACCCGTAAACGACCTCTCCGTTTAAGCCCTCGTCAGCATCAACTGCGTTTAAGTCCAGTATAACAGTGCCGACCGGTGCGTCCTCTGGCAAACTGACGGAGAAACTGTTTTGGTCAAAAACTGGACTGTTGTCATTAAAGTCGGTCACTTTTATTGTTATCTTTGTTGACCCCGATCTGTATGGATTTCCTCCATCTGTGGCGACCAGCTCTACAGTGTATGATGACTGAGTCTCCCTGTCTAGCTCTTTCATTAGTACCAATTCCGCATATTTAACCCCATCCGCTCTCAGGAGCACATCAATGGTAAAATGACTGTTTACAGAGATTTGATAGCTTTGGATGTAGTTTGACCCGACATCAGCGTCCACAGCTGGGTCCAAAGGGATACGGGACCCAACTGCTGCATTTTCTGAAATTTCCACTATAGCCTCCTTGTTTGGAAACTCCGGAGAGTTGTCATTGATGTCCTTTATTTCCACTTCAACGTGAATCAATTTGTAGCGATCTTTTGAGAAATTAACCACGTCAAAAGTAATCAGACACTGTAGAGAGTGTCTGCAGATTCTCTCCCTGTCAATTCGTTCACCGACAGTGAGTTCCCCGTCGCTTTCTCTCACCCTGATGAATGAATCGTTGAATTGTTTCATCATCCTGAAATTGCTCTTGGAGGAATGAGACAGACTCAAGGACATGTCCTTGGCAAGGTTTCCGATGACCGTACCTGGTGCGTTCTCCTCATTGGTCTGATATCTTATAGTATTTCCCTCGGACTGAGCCCATGAGGCAAATAAAAATTGATGGATTGAGAATATTAAAATCCACCGGTGCCAATAAGTTTTAAATTTGCCCCTTGTCATCTTCGTAGTAATCTTCCTCTCGGTAAGCAGCCTCATTGTGTGCGGTAGAAAGCAGTTCACCTCTGGAGCGAGCTCTCCATACAGCTCCCGCTTTCATGAACTGAACTGTGCTGAAAGTGAAAGTTACTTGCTCCTTGCGCGCAGCCAGTCAGATACGCTTGTTGCCTCGCCTTCAACAGCTCAAAATTCTGCAGTGGCGGGGTTTATACAGCTGCTGATGCTAATGAGACGAAGTGTGACCAATCCCTCGCTTTAGAATTAAAAATACCCCCTTATGAAAAAAAGAGCTCTAAGCCTTTTTTTTTTCTTCTTCTTTTTTAGAGTGTACACTGAAGGAAGTTGCAAAACAGAAAAAAGGGCAGAAAGATATGGCACTCCTTGAAGATAGTTCCTGTACTGTTTATCGTCTTATTACAGCCATTACTGAGTGATGGTTTTATTTAACGAAAGCCTATTTCCTTTCTTTTGATGTTTAGTGCATTTCTGTTGAGCCTGCCTGTGCGCGAGTAGATATGTGCAAGTGTGCGCGCTCTTGTACAAATGTCTGCATGCACTCACAAGACCAGCTCAATTGTTTTTGGTGAGCTGAACAGGGTTTTCTTCGGGGCTCAGTTAACATGAAAACAGTTTAATTATCAAGAGACAAATCCGCATTAAATTATCTACGTCTCCCCTCTGAGGGAGGAGTGGCGCTATATTGATCTTTTGGTGTGGCAGTCCTTGAAATGTTTTTGTTTATAGCCTACTTGCATGTACGAAAAAAGAAAAAAAAAGAAAAAAAAGATTAATATCCAGCAGGCTGCTACCTCAAATGTAGCAGATCAATCAGTAAATGGATACAAGGATACGCTGAAGAGTCGCTCACATCACTGGGACCTTTATTGTTCTGGTCCTCTTCCTCTTGCCTCAGGCTTTTATAGGGAACTCTCTGTCTCTCTCTCTCTCTCTCTCTCTCTCTCACACACACACACACACACACACACACTTATATTTAATGATCAAGCATAATATTATGACCACTGACTGGTGAAGTGAATAACACCGATTATCTCTTCATCATGGCACCTGTTAGTTGGTGGCATATATTAGGGAGCAGGTGAACATTTTGTCCTCAAAGTTGATGAGTTAGAAGCAGGAAAAATGGGCAAGCACAAGGATTTGAGCAAGTTTGACAAGGGCCAAATTGTGATGGTTAGATGACTGGGTCAAAGCATCACCAAAACTGCAGCTCTTGTGGGGTCTTCAGTGGTCAGTATCTATCAAAATGGGGCTGCATAGCCACAGAACAGGCAGGGTTCTCATGCTGACCTCTCACCTGCTGAAAGTGCCAACAATGGGCACATGAGGATCAGAACTGGACCAAGGAGCAATGGAAGAAGGTGGCCTGGTCTGATGAATCACACTTTCTTATACATCATGTGAATGGCTGAGTGCATGTGCATTGTTTACCTGGGAACACCTGGCACCACCAAGGAGTTTGAGGCGCTGGCCTCCAAATTCCCCAGATCTCAGTCCAATTGAACATCTGTGGGATGTGTTGGCTAAACTAGTCTGATTCATAGAGGCTCCACATCACAACTTACAGGACTTAAATGATCTGTTGGTAACATCTTGCCACCATTGCATCTGTGCCAGATACCACAGCACATATTCAGGGATCTAGTGGAGTCCATGTCTGGTGGATCGAAGCTGTAGTAATAAACTGCACAAAGATACAATTTCCTAGGTTGTGTGTGGTATATATATATATATATATATATATATATATATATATATATATATATATATATATATATATATATACCACACACAACAATTTCCTAGGTTGTGTGTGGTATATATATATATACCACACACAACCTAGGAAATTGTATCTTTGTGCAGTTTATTACTAGTAGCTTGTCACAAAACACACAATTTCTTCCAGTTTCTTGGATACAAAAAGTGTCAAAGGCAACACAGTTTGGCAGGCATAAAATTGTATTTTTGCACCACCAAGGTGATTTTTAAAAAAGTATTAGCTCAAAACATGGCATATCTCAGCTTGGCGTTCAGTGTGCACTAAAAAGAATTAGAAGAAACTGGACAAGTGGAAAACAAAATAAGAAATGGCAGACAAAAAAAAAAATATCTGCAACAAATGAACAATATCTGAAAGTTATATTCTTAAGAAATATGAAAAAAAAAATCCAGCAAATACCCTAAAATAGGACCTGAGAGATGCATCTGGCCCTTCAGCCTTCAGTTGATCCATCTACTGTTCACTGAAGCCTCATCAGAAATGGTCTCAGTGGAAGGGTGGCTGTCAAGAAGCCATTCTTAAGGAAGTGAAAGAGGGAGAAAAGGCTGAGGTATGCCAAATTAGACAAGAACTCTACTGAAAATCTGTGGTAACAGGTTTTTTTTTTTTTTTTTAGAAATTAATCCAAATTTTAATCCAGATTTTTTCCAAAAATCAAAATGTACATTGGTCAGATACAGATATAACACTACTATCTGTAGAATATTAAGGAGGCTCTGTCATGGTTTGGGCTGCATTTCAGCCAGTGGTTTTGATTATCTCATCACAATTGATGAAATTATGAATGCAGAACAGTACCATATAGTCAGATTTTGACCCACCATGCAAAATCATCTGGAAAGCATCTGATTGGCAATGGGTTCATTTTTAGCATGATAATTACACAAAAACACAAGGCCAATTGCAGCAAAAGCATACCTGGACAGAAAAACAATGGAACACCATCAGTCATGGATTGGCCTACCTGGAGATATCAACATTATTTGAAGAAGTGTGGGATCATCTTGACAGAGAATGGAACAAAAGGCTTCCAACGCCCAAAGAAGAGCTTTGAATGTACTCCAAGAAGCCTGGAGAACTATTCCTGAAGACTACTTAAAGAAATGACACCTATTTCCCATTTCCTAGCAAAATATAAAGAAATAAGGGGTTGTTCAAGACTTTTGCATGGTATTGTATGTGTATATATATGAATTTAGTATAGTAATGCATTGACTTGACCGTGTTACAGGAAAATCTAATCTGATTAAAGTATCATGTTACTTTGGAATGTGTTAAATTCAACACTGCTTAACACTAGTTATCTGTGTATGTGTGTTACCAAGCTTGCAAGCTAGTAATTTGGCACTCAGTATTTGAGAATTTTTATTCTCAAGTCATTGTTTTTGTGATATTTGTTTTAACCACAAGTAAGTAAAATGCACAAAAAGCTTTCTAACATGGTGGAATTTTATTCCCCAACAATAAAGCTCACATCTTGCTATCATAGAACCTTACAACAATATGAGCAATAATGCTAAGCATAATTTTTTTAGTCACTTGTGATGGGTATCAATTTATTTTTCTGGTTACTGAGAGTATAGAAAATATTGAACTTGGGTAGAGTGCTGGTTGTTGCGATCATTGTTTCTGCATTCAATTTACTGCATCGCTTCCAGTACGTGCTGAACAGCAAAGGGTTAGATTAACACTGCTGATTTCTGAGTGTCTATAATTCATTTTTGGAAAAAAAAAATGTGAGGGAACATTTAAGTTGATATTTGTCTACAGTGCAAGCAGTAGGTAACTAGTGTCAGGTACTTGCATCACATTACCTCTGCAGATATTCTGCAAAATAGCAACCAAAGCATTTCAGCCCTGTGTCATTCCAGTTGGATGCTTTCAGAAGAGTGGCTGTCATTTTCAGTTGGTACGCAACATTTTAGTGGACATAACCACAGAGTCATAAACAAAGCAGAGGAAATAATTTGGATCAGGCTTCTAATTTTTTTTTTCATGTTTTTTTTTATGGCTTCTGTAATCATCTGAAATCATAACACAAAAACAGAGTTATCTACAGACAGTACTTTCAGTACAATTTTGGTTTGTGTTTTTTCATAGCCTGGGCTGCAGCCCCTCAGTTCCACTTAATGGAAATTTTATTGCTATAGCATACATGGATATTTTAGACCACAAGGCACTTGAAACATTATGGCAACAATTTGGGGAAGGGACTTCCATTTTTCAATGTGACTGCACAAATTTGTGACCATTAAGCAAGCGTTTCTCAAGGTCTGAAATGGAAAAAAAAAACCTTGAGTGGACTGCACAGAGCCCTTATCTCAACCCCTTCCAGCATCTTTGGGGTGAATGCGGAATGCCGACTGCAAGACAGACCTTATCGCTCACTATCAGTGTCGGATCTCACTGATAACTGTGTGGCTGAATGGGAACAAATCCATAAGCCTTGTGAATAGCCTTCCCAGATGGGTAGAGGGAGCTCAAGGCATGACATTAAGATTAATGTTGAATATTTTTTTTTTTTTTTTTTTCGTTCATGAGCAACTTGTTGATGTAATGTTCATATGCTTTTTTTTGGAACTTTTGAACATGTAGTGAACTGTATAAGTATATTAAGTGTTAAAGTTTTGCACATCACAACAACACTCTCATCGCTATCCACAAAAATCAGCCACTGGATTGAATCTGTAAACTACAATCTAGAAAACAAATCTCAAACTTTGTCACTAAAGCTCTGATTTAGTTTCCATCAAGTAAGTGTGCAACTGTGTTAAAACTGTTTTTCAATGTTCTGCCAAACTCCTATGGGACCTTATTAATTATTATCATGATGGAGTGCACTTTTGCAGTATAATCATGTCCTTGCATGTCTTTAGAGGATACATACATTGGAGGATTTCTGGGAAACACAGGGCAACTGTTCTATTATCCTGCATCTGGATAGAAGTCCGACCTCAATTTGTCTCTGACTATGTACAGCACTTCATACTTATAACAAATCATCAGTTAGCTGGAGTCCACAGCTGGTATTGGTTGAATCCCTTATAATATAATCTTAAATAATAATGCTAAAAATGTGAATAATGATCAGAGAAAGAGTCCGTGCAGACAGAGGCGCTAGTAAATAACAGTGATAGGTGGGCAAACTCATAGTATAGGCTTTGGGACATCGGGAGAAGTGTGACAGAATGTTTTTTGTTCTTAAAGCAGATGGTATTACATTGGGAAATAACTATGCTTATATCATGCTTTGCTGCAGATGTTATATTAAAATTGCAGTAAATGCAGATGGCAATTTACTTTTCCATTCTATAATCAGATTTACACCAACAGTGCCCATATTTTTTTGAAGCACACATCATAATGTTATTTCTAGACGCTCCATGCAATGCTTTTCACTGAAAAAAAGACTAACAAAGTTAGTGACCAACTTAAATAAGCACCCAACAAGTCAGACATTTCCTTTAGAAGGAGAAAAATAAGATGTAAAAGGGAAGTGTATACAACATTACATTTGTCAGATGATGACAAACAAAACTTAAAAAGGTCAAATCTGTTTCATTGACAGGATGTGGCAAGTTAGCCCTAATAGCTTTGTAAGGTGACAGTGTGTTAATGTGCACCCAAATACTCAATTATGCAAATTTTACACACCAAATTCAGAAGGTTCCTGAAGTGATATTAATGCAAGGCTATACAACAAACAAACGCACAGTTTCTCAATTTCAATTGTTAATTCAGTGTTAAACTATTAGGTATGATTTTAATAACCATCCTGTTGTACAAGTCTGCCTTTCTGTTTTTTTGACTGACTGAATGCAATTTGAATCCAGAATTTGTGATATTTTATAGAAGTTATTCTTCCTCCTCAATATGCAGTGTTTTTTTTTCTTTGTGATACTACTAGTTAAAGACCTAAAACTGATTTTTTTTTTTTTCACCACAGTGCTGAACAATTGGACGGTGCTTTTTTTTTTTTTTCCTCCAAACATAGCCGTGCAGTGGCTATGGCCCCAAAATTCAGTATAACCTTGTTTTTCCAACAGCACCTTGTTACCTAGTTATTTTCAAACAACACTGGCCAATCCAGATGTTGCTTTGCAGACTTCAGACACTGACTTTTATGGTGAGGTCACAGGTAAGATTTCCTTCTGGTCACTCTTACATGATGCGCCACCACTTCTGTACTCACTAAACCCTTCCCCAGGTCCTTTATGGTTTTATGGGCTGTTTGCTTGCCCAACAGACATGCATGCAGTTTTAGTAGAAAGGTCTTTCCAGGTCTTGTCTTTTCTTCCACACTTGCCCTTAACTATTATTTGTTTATGACATTTGTTCCACAGTGGAAAATGCCATCTGGAAGAACTTTGAAAGCTTTTTTAGTAACTTTCTCTGCTTTGTGGTTAGATCCTCAGTCAGACAGTCCACTCCATGAATTTATGTATTATTTTATAAATGCTGTCATCAGATGACAATTTCTAACGTCAATTCCTAATTTAACTTTACGAGTTGTAACAAGTGAGTTAAAGCAGAAGGAGAAGAAGAATAAAGAAGAGTGAGTCAATAAATCAAAATCTAAAAATTATGAAGTAACAAGCTTAAAACGAATACAGGCATTGTGATATGAAATAGCTGTCCTTGTGGCCACAGAGTTGAAACACATTTTAGAGGAAGTGTTCAGGTGCAGTGTCCAGTATATGGTGCTGGGGGTGGTCAGGATCCATTATTGTCCACATCCATTCGCCACACCTGCAGTCATTTGGTTGAACTCTTCATGAGATGACAGAGGACTCCAAACACTGTGTTGATTTAAACTGGTTTAAAGCAGTAACAACAATGATGAATTCCATCTTTGAGTAATACGGATGCATTCCAACAGCTGGCAGTATAATATTCAGGATACAGAAACACCTCTTTGGAGCAAAATGCCCAGGATCACACCAATTTTTAGTCAAGTCAGTTAAAACAGACTTCAATAGCAGAAGAGTGCCCAAACCTCTGTATATACAACAATTACTGTGTAATTTATGCTTCTTTTTTTTTTTAATTCATGAAATAAAAAACAAAGAAACAAAACAAAAAAAAAAAAACAGAACAAAACTATTTGCATAAGAATGTTGAAGAATGCTAATCTTTGGATGCTTGCTTAAAAGATTTAATATGCTTGAATTTGCAGTTGGCAACCATCGTTTCCTTGGAAAAAATTTCCAGCAGTTGCAAGAGGCTGTTCACAGTTGCTTTGAAATTGATTACTACAGCCCCAGTCATGCAGGCCAATAGACTGATCAGTGGCTCACCGGTAACCACTGGTCAATTTGGAAAAATATGTGTTCCCTGACGGGTAGTTACAGAAGGTTGCTGGTTGGCAGGAGGTGAAATTGGTCGCAAAGAGGTATTTGGTGCTGAATCAAAAACTTCATTATGATGGCTATGGTTGTTAGCAGATTGCCAGACTTGCCATTAGTTTGCATGGAAGATGCTGATTTTTCTGTAAACACTCATTAATTAACAACCGAGTGGTAGCAAAACTTTGAAAAGTCCAGTGCAAACTGGAAAATGGAAACCTTCAACCTTCTTCCTTTTGAAATGTGTTAGCAGCAGTACTGAGGAACAACTTTTACTTCAAAGGCAAGTGGTCTCAATTTCTGATTTACGTCAGAATTTTTCAACTTTTACTGCTGCTTGGTGGTTAGTTTACAAGTGTTTGTATACAAGCTGGCATCTTTGACTACAGCAGTCTGTCAATGACCAGAACAATCACAATGAGGTTTTTGGTGCAGCACCCTGTTTGCAATGAATTTCACCCAGCAACCTCCAGTCTCCAAACGGTTGGGGAATACATATTTTTCTCAAGTGACTGGTTTGTAGGCCTGTGTGACTAAGGCCTTAGTTTCACTTAAAAAAAAAAAAGTAATTCCCCCTCAAACTTTTACATAGAACTCTAAATCGTTATGAACTGTAATCCATAATTACTTAACCAAAAGTACTTGAACCAAAGTGGTGGACTGACTGACAGAGCACTGGACTCACATTAGCCTCTCTAGAACCTTTATAATATTTTATAATGTTGTACAAAGTATTATGTTGATTTCCACATTTGCAGTGCTAACTGTGAAAAAAATAACATCATAATGTACTTTTAATGCAGGAAAGGAAAGTGTGGGAAACTCTGAACTGTTCATTGCACAGGCTGATAAGCAGTTTTTCTATCTTTCAGCTCAGTTCAGAGCCACATTTTGCACAGGCTGATTTTTACTCCAATGAAAACAAAGGTGACAGTGGATTCAGTGTGGGCGATTCTCTTTGGATTTCATTAAACCAGTTCAAATTGTTGTTGTGATAGATGGATTATTTCATGACAATACAGCATTAGTTTGAACTGGGTGCGGAGGAGTTTATTTGAATTTATAAGTAATTGGCTGTTTATGTCTGTAAAAAGGTTATTTAGCAGATGGTTGTTATTCGCTGTGATTTGAGTATTCCACAGTTTGTTGCTGCTTCATTTGCATATTATATTTAATTGTATTTCCTAGGGAACATAAAATATAATATACACTTTGTTAAATTCTTTGTAGTGCTGGCTTTTCTGCTAATCATGACCTATCATTGGTTCAAGCCTGATATGTGAGTTTCTGCTCTAGGGTTAGATAATAATAATCCAGGTAGCAGAATGAGATTTTACAGTATATCCTAATACATATGTAAAAGGTCACTGCTGCAGAAAGATTACATTTAAAGGCTGTGAATTCAAGCTGCATTTCATATTAATATTTGACTTTACATCTTTCTGCAAATGGCATCATTTTTATCCATAGTAAAAGCAATCAACTGTCACAATCATCAGTTATAACAAATGTCTGCATGATGCTGATTGGAAAATCGTGATAGCAATTTTGTGATTGATGTTATATAATTATGTCGAGCGTAGCTATTTCCATTAAAGTAACTGACAGATTATTCACAGCCTCAAACAGATTTGCCAAGAGAGTGAAGGAAGCAAGCAGCAAACTGAAAATGCATTGGGAAAAAAACTGTTGCAGGCAAAGATATTTCAAAATTACTGTTGGCCCACAGACACAATTCCATATTTAATGGGATTGTAAATGCATTCAGTTTCAAGGGATGCCTGTGCATTTTAAGTTCTCTAATCACTCTGGTCCATAATGTGCCCGAAGAAATGCCATGATAGTGCACGTTTGTGTAAAGGCATTTAGCTTCGCATTCTTTCACAAAGATTAGAAATCAGAGGCAAATTACACTGTGGTGGAGCTCAGCTTCTACTGAATATTGCTCTGGTGGGAGATCGCTTGCCTTAAAGAACTCAATATTCAAAGTCTTTGAGAACCAGACTCTATTCTGCCTCTGAATATGTCTCTTTCTCCAACTCCTTCTGCTTAAAGAATCTTTTGACATTTTCGGAAATACACTGATTCATTTGCCTGCCAAGAAACTCATAAGATGATACCACTACTGCCAGCAGCCAGTTAGCTTATCATAGCACAAAAAAAAAGAAAGAAAGAAAAAGAAAAAAAGAATTGCTGGGGGACACAGCTAGCCAGGCTCTGTCCAAACCAAATCCACTTAGGAGTGACTCCACACGTAAGGGCAAAAATTGCATGTTGCCCAGAAATTGTCTGGCACATAACTTCTGTTCATTAGTTTGTTGGCCCTGACTGACAACCTGTACAGCATCTACCCCACCCCTCGCCCTGTGGCAGCTGGGATAGGCTGCAGCTCCCCCACAAACCAAAACCGGAAAAGGGGTTGAAGATGGATACATGGATGAATGACAAAATTTGTTTTTTGCTTTTTCTTTTTTTTTTTTAAACTAAGATTAGACAAAATATATACAAAATGTAAATTGGTGAGCTTAAGATGTGCTGGTTGCAGGATTTCTTTTTTTTAGAATAAGGATGTTTTTTTCTGTATTTTTTTTTCTGTAGCTTCACAGTTTGAAATGATAGTAGTATCAATCATCCAGACTAACTCTCAGTAAGACAGTTATAAAATCTACCAATATGACAATTTATCACTTTAACATATTTTAACTGACACTTTACTGACTGATGACTGAAGACTTTCTTTTCTCTACTGCTTTTGTTTCCTGAATTTAGATGTTATTTTAATACCCCTGAGATAACATTGGTAATGGGGTCACCCTCCCCTCCTATTTAGCTCTTCCTTTTATCTTCCAGCAGTATCTCCATATGTTGACCTGATCTGTATAATTGCCCCATTGTATTGCCAGAAGTGACACACTTCACAGTTTAACCTTCACATGAAAGTGACGTTTTAACATACTATCTAGTGAGGTTATTCAGTCAACAGTAATTTTCAAGTCTCTGAGGTCAGTCATTTTTTGCCCAACAAGGAGATAGATTAGGACAAGATATGTGGCATGTAAGGGGAAAAAAGATAGGCTGAGTTTCACTCACCACATATGAGAGGCATTATGGATCATCTTAGGTTATTATGGGCTGTTGAAATGCGTTTCTTCAAAACATGCTTTTAAATACAGGCTTTGAAATCTCAAATGGCTGCAGATCCCACAGGCAACATCAAATCTTTTTGTTCTGAAGATGCTCTCTGCTGATTAATTCAAACATCAAAATAAAACTCTGGTGTTTTCATATGCGAGAATAAAGCCTCCAAAGTCACATGGGAATTTCAAACCCCACTGGAAGTCTTAAACTCAGAGAGGAGCCAATGTAATGTTTCACTGATTCTTCTCCCAGAGTTTGGAGACAATAAGGCGAGTGAATATTTCATTTCTCTCTTTATGTCTGGACTGAGAGCTGTATCCCAGTGTTCAAGGTGTCTCTCCAGACATGTCCCATAGTAGACATAAACAAAGTTATTAGATGAGCAAGACATGATTCCGGGGAAATTCAATGCTGGGAGCTTTGGAGGAGCCCTCTGACAGTACGTTTTAGCAATTCAGACTGTCACGCTTCATTGTTCTTTGGGGAAGATGGGTATTGTTTGACTTTGAATATTACCAGAGAGCTTATGGACTCACCGGTGGTGTGTCTCTTTTTGCAATATTGTGCATGTAAATGAGAATTTATGTTTTGGAATGAGGTGGTACTCTATGGGTTTTGCATATTGAAGACGATAAACTTAAATATGTACAGTAAGTACAAAGCATTGTGGAAATGTAGGTCATCTTTCCCAGGCATTGTGAATTTTTTTCTCTCTCTCTCTTTGTGTGTATGTTTTAAGAGGAAGGGGTGTTATATGTGTGTACGCACAAGGCGAGGCGAGTCTTGATGGGGGGGGGGTGGTCATATCTGTAATGCAGCAAGACCATCATGTCTCATACAATGCAGATGGAAGAAGGAGCTTCGGCATTGAGTGTTTTCTTGCCAAAAGCATTAATATGTCTGTATTTCCTCATGTGGTTTTGCTGCAAGCAACATGGTGTTTGAGGCATGTGCTTCACAGGGCTGGATGAGGTATAATTATGTAAATTGCATTCAAAGGAATCAGCAATAGCTCGTGTGGAATGGATGTGTCAACAAGGTGTCCACATTCACTGTGAGAATTTGCTAATTAAACTTGACACCGTTTCTCTTTCAACACATGGGCACGGAGAGACGCGCTGGGATTAAAAAATACTGGGGTGTATATTGTATTGGTGTCTGAAAAATGATCTTCTCCCAAAAATAGGCTTTCATTTTGCTACTTGAAGTGTAAAAAATTTGCCCTCGAGTTCACGGCAGGACCATTAAACTTTGTACATGCTGTTGACATGTGTGTAATGAAAGTGCCTAAACTTCAAAAAGCCTGTCCGTGAGGCAGGCTCTCTGATACCCCGCTACACAAAAATGGATGATTTATTACACTGGTTATTTGTCTGGCCCACTAAATGCTTGAATTCTATTTGACAGCATGTGTAGATAAACTACTTTGCCTGAATGTCTGAAAAGCAGTGTACCTGAAAAGGAAAGATTAATCCAGTCTATCAGGAAACAGAAACACATTTTCTCCTTTTCTGTGTCATATCTTACCCACCTATCACTTATCTTAGTGAATTTATCAAACATAGGGAATGGGACAGAGGGGTATAGTGAAGGTACAATTGCTCCTCAGCTTTGGTTGTCGTCAAGGCACGTGACATGTGCGGAGCCCTGAGACAATTAATGAAGAAAGAGTGCTGTGGAAGCCTGTGAATGACAAGTCTGTGCTGGCAAGGAGCAAAAAAAAAAAAAAAAAAGGTGAAAAAAAGAGTTTTGAAGTTTTTCTTTCTTTCTCTTCTTCTTATGTGTTTGCCCAAGATGAATTGGCTTTTCAGATTTAAGAAAGTGCATGGCTGAAATACAAAGAGAGGCTCATCTATCAGCCCCTGAATAGTGAGAGAAAATCCTATGGCATTGTGGAAGGAGGAGGTCTGGGGAGGGGTGTGTTGTTGGTCTCTGATTAGACCCTGGGCCAGTACTACTCAGAGGCTTGCAGCGTAAACATCAATCCTCTCTTCTTCCACTTTAAATCCCTTGAACCGTTTGAGACAATTTCTTAAATGTAAGCCCCTCTTTTAAAGATTTTCTTCATCAAATGGGGCAGCATATGTGTCAATGATCACTTATCGCAGGCCGGCTGTTTATCGGTGGAAATTCTAACTTGACGGAGGAAAACTCTGGGGATCAGTAAATGGAGTGAAACAACTTCCAAGCTCCACTTCCATCATTCAGAGGCATGCTGTCCAGAGTCCAGTGAGTGAGAGAGTGAAGCTGCAGATGAGGCTGCAGGAAGGAAAAAGAGTGGCTTTAGCAATGGCTCTACAGCATGTGGCAGTATGTCAGTCTAAACACAGAATAGAGAAAATAGTGATAAATTTTAAAAAGCCTGCTATCCTCTTAACACACTCTCACAAAAAGAGCGTAGCCAATTACACACAGAGCAGCATTATAGAAAGCTTTTATAATGTTTCCAGGGCGTCAAGATCTTAATTTTTGATGCCGTTTTATGCGCAACCAGAGTATAAATTGGCCTCTCCAGTTTGCTGAAGTGATAAGAGGTAAACACCAAAAACCAATAACTGTCAGCCGAACATTAAATCAAACTGACATGTCTCTTAAAAGGTACGGCCATGAAAAATTAAGTGGGGGATTTTTGAGAAGACTTAAAATATGGAGTATTTTTTTCATCCATCTTGGCTGCTGTGATCGCCAGTTTTTTTTTCCCCCACTGTGACTGGCTCCAGCCTGAGCTTGAATACAAACAATTTGGCTGACATCGCTTTAATCAGTGCATCTGCAGAAAAGTGAATTAAAAAAGACAGTCATTCCAGACAAGATATTAAAGTTTTTTTTATTTGCTTTGTAATATCCCCACATGTTCCATTAGAGCAAGTCGAGAAAGGTTTACTTGACATGGATGTACTACTGACTCAAGTGGAAATGGTCACCTTGACTTCCTTTCACTCGGGCTCTGAACATCCTGTTCCTGCAGAGGCTGATTCTGTGACCCGTGAGAGGAGACTTTAAAGATTTCATGGGCTCAGTCAATCTCAGCTGTGTCCCAAGTTCCAGAAAACTGAGAGTAAATCAGGTAACACCCCAGCAGAGAGCGAGTGACATTAAATCCTTAATAGTTATTGGTGAGATATTAAAGGATTACAGCACTGTGGGATCCTGTGACCGAATGGAAAGTATTCTGTCAAATATCCTCTCTCAGATTACCACATCACATGCTGATGTGTCTAACAGCCCCTCTGCATATACCGTAAATCTCATCAAAATGTGCATGTATGGCAGTTCAGGAAATGCAGACTAAAATAAGAGAAGGGAAAACTTCATTGCTCTGACACATGTAGGTCTTGAGTCACTTGGTTTTCCTCAGAGTAATCACACCAACTTTGAGCAAAGGTATGGCAAATTTAAACATGTCAGCCAATTTCCAATGTGTGAAGCAACAGAGTGCTTCGCCAGCGCTAGCGGCTCATGGCCTTGGGCCTTGAGTTGTCTGAATCTGAAATTCACAGTTCAGAGCACACCCGGAGATGGAGCCTTAGAATCCTTGATGCCCTGCACAATGAGGCCATTTCATAGTAGATTGCGGTAGTCTCTTGCTGGTGTTGAAGGGAGAGGAAAAGGATTTTGACAGGCCAATGAAGAATTTATTTGAGATGTCTTGTGGTGTTGAGAAGATTTGCATGCTCTTCAAAAATCTGAAACACTGGAGAGCAGCGCACAGATATGAGTTTATACAACTAGTCCTCCAGCCTGAATCAAGCTCTTTATCGGCGTTTACACCAACTAGAACCGAAGATGATCGGCCCTTCATCCACATAATCTTGGGGTATTTTTTTTATGTCTGAACTGTCACTTTGATTCAGCGCATCACAGCTGACAGTTTGTCCACATAGCCTAAACAAACTACACAGATTCTATCGTGTCTAGCTGTGCACAGCAGTTTGAATGGAAACATGCAACCAAGAGAGAGATGCTGAACATGAGGGAGCATCGGAGAAAGTGATTTAGGCTGACAAGAGAGTTTTCTGCTTGATTTTGTGGTGACAGGCTGTGACAGTGCTCACAGTGTACAGGAAACAATGGCGGAGAAATTTGCTTTGAGTATTTGTACAAAGTGCTCTCCTCGCCAAATATAAACAGAGCACTTTAAAGGGTTAGTTCCCCACATTATAAAACTAAAGCTATTCTCTTGCTTGGAGGTTGATTTTATACACAGATATATATATATATATATATATATATATATATATATATATATAATCTTAAGTCACCCAACATTTCTTTATATTTTGCTAGGAAAATGGGAACTAGGTGTAGCAATTTATTGAAACGTGCAAACGTACATGGAGAGTGAGTTTGTACAATTCTAAAAAGCTTGAAAGTCAATATTTGGTATGACCACCTTTATTCTTCAACACAGTCTGAACTCTCTTAGGCAGCTTTCTTGTAATTTCTTTAACTAACTAACTAACTTACTAACTAACTAACTAACTAACTAACTAACTAACTAACTAACTAACTAACTAACTAACTAACTAACTACAGTAGCTCCAGGCTTCTTGAAGCACATTCAAAGCTCTTCTTTGGATGTTGGCCGCCTGTTGTTCTGTTCTCCGTCAAGATTATCCCACACTGCTTCAGTAATGTTGAGGTCTGAGCTCTGAGGAGGCCAATCGATGACACCATTGTTTGTTTCTCTATCCAGGTATGCTTTTACTGCATTGGCAGTGTGTTTAGGATCATTGTCACACAAAAAAATGAAGCCATTGACAATCAGATGCTTTCCAGATGGTATTGCATCTGGTGGATCAAAATCTGATGGTACTTTTCTTTCCATGAATTTTCACAAAATCCCCAACACCACTGACTGAACTGCAACCCCAAACCATGTGTTTTACACTGTGTTGTAAACCACAGTATTACAGCTCACTCACTGTTGTACCTCACTCACTGTTGTACCCCTCTCTTGAAATCCATACATATTGATGAGACAATATCAACAAAAAAAATTACAAATTTGGATTCATCACTTATCAGTCCTGTTCTCATTGATTTTCAGTTCTCGTGTAACCTTTTCTCCCTCTTTCCCTTCCTTAAGAATGGGATGTAGACAGCCACCCTTCCACTGAGACCTTCAGTTTTTTATGTTTATCTGTTCTAGATTTTCTTAGGCCTGCCACTCTTCTTTTGTCCTCCACTTGTCCAGTTTCCTCAACATTTTCAAGGACACACTGCACACTGTGCCTAGGTATGCCATGTTTTGTTCTAATAGCTCTTTGGGGCTCACCTTGTTTGTGCAAAAATACTATTTTATGCCTGTCGAACTTTGTTATCTTTGGCATTTTTCATAGATTCAACTGAAGAAATGGGACCAAAATATATATTTTTGAAAACAGACTGCAAGTGACAACGATCTTAAAGATACAATTTAAAATTGGTTCTTTGCTAAGTTGTCTGTTTTGTGCAGACAACACTGGTTCATCCCCTGAGTTAGGTGCCTTTGCTATGCTTGAATGATTCATAGGCCAGGCTTCAGAAAGCCTTGAGAACTCTTTCTTAAAAGGTAACAAAATGTGGGGAGTTTTGCACAGAACTGTAGTTGTTATCAGTTCATTATTGGTTTTGATTTGTTTTTAGGAAAATTTGTTTACAGTGAAAAAAGTATACTTGTTCTTTGACCTCAAGCAGCATACTGACACAGACAGTGTCAGGACAGGAAAGGATTTGATTTTTCCTTAGAGTCTGTGCCTCCGCAAAGATAAATGCAGTTTCATTTGGTGCTCTTTGCATGTCACTCACATCAACTCATAACTATCCAAAGACTCCAAAATATCAATACCAACCCTATTGACTCTAACTACCAACCCTAGAACTGCAGTACAAGATCAAGTGGGTTAGTAATACAGTACAGCTGTAAAAGGAAAGCTTAGGTCAAGAAGACCTGTTTTCTTGCAAGTCAAGAAAATTGACACTGTATGAGTGGAAATATTTTGCATCATGTTCTCAGAAGGACAGCTTTAGATGTTACACAGTGCACCATAAACACAGTGAGGTCCAAGTAATTCTTAACGGTACCTCAAGAAAGAGAGAGATCCTGTTTCTCCTATATTAGCTTCTCTGCAATGGCTTTCCAGAATTTAGTTTAAAATCCTATACATATAGAGTTCAGAATGATAAGGCTCCACAAAATCGTAAAGATCTCATAGTAACCTATTATCCCAGTAGAGCTTTTTGCTCTCAGAGTGAGGCTTATTTGTGGTTTCAATACTTTCCAAAAGCAGGATAGGGGGTAGAACCTTCAGCTATCAGGCTCCTCTCCTGTGGAACCAGCTTCCAATCTGCTGGGGGACCTCTCACAATGTAGTTTGCACTTCATTTCTACTTCTCTCTTTTCACTTACCATGCGTCTAAATGCTACTATTGCATGTCATTAACTTTTGCTGTTATGTTTATTTTCTTCCATAGTTTGTGTTTTCTAGCTTGTTCTTTGTGGTGGATGTCCCTCCCTGAGCCTGATTTGATGGATGTTTCTTCCTGTTAAAATGGAGTTCTTTGCCCCCACTATTGCTCTTAGGGGCGTATCTCATCATTCTTGTTTTCTCTCTAATATTGTAGGATCTTGACCTTACAATATAACAGGCCTTGAGGCAACTATAGTTGTGAACTGATGCTAAATAACAAAACTGATCTGAATTAAAAAATTAATTGACCCTGCAACTGATTCTTAATGATAGTAATAACTGTTTAAGAGGCTGTGTGGACCTTATAGTAACAATCTAAAATCAATCTAGCTTATATGTGAAAGTGTTGGTTTGTTTATTATTTTGGTCTTCTGTAGGGATTTGTTAAGACCAGAGTTGTGCCTTGAGGACATGAAGACCTGTGGCTGCCTCTGCTGGGTGAATATCTGTGAAACAGACAGTATGTACAAGCCAGAGGGCATGTGAAATAATTTACTTTCATGCTGTACTCCTGTCTAACTGTCAGTGTCTTTTATTTCCAGTCAGGTGCAGATCATTATCTGCTAGATTGTTTTTTGGCACTGTGGTTTTTAATATTTTAAGACCGGTTCTTCTGTTAGGTTTCCTGGTGGCAGATTGTGGTAGCTCTAGAGACAGCTTCCATTTTATGTCTTGCACATGCATTTACTGAGAAGTGTTTGGAAGTAAATGTGGGTCACATACAGATAAGTGTTTTGATTTGTAGTGGTACACCGCCTGTCAGAGTCGCTCTTTTTAAATCATTTTCTTGAAGAAGATTTTTACTTTCAGCTAATCTGTAAATTTGCTTTAATTACATTTGCTTAATTAGATCTATCTATCTATCTATCTATCTATCTATCTATCTATCTATCTATCTATCTATCTATCTATCTATCTATCTATCTATCTATCTATCTATCTATCTATCTATCTATCTATCTATCTATCTATCTATCTATCTATCTATCTATCTATCTATCTATCTATCTATCTATCTATCTATCTATCTATCTATCTAGCGCAAAAACTAATTACATGCAGGTGAGCTTTGCTGACCTGCTGGATTGCTGGTGGCTCTTTCTTTGGCACAGTCTTTGCCCTGTTGGCCATACAGCTTTAACCCACATCACCATCTCCCAGCAAAGACTGAGGCAGCCTCCAAATGTCAGATTTTCTCCAGAAATACAAACCAAGCTGTTCTCCACAGCACTGGAAACTTAATAGTACTCTAAAACATAAGTAATGCTTTTGTTCTTTCATGCATGTTGCTGTTAACCTATCTCTGTATCTCTAGCTGGGGTTATTGGATTAAGATTTACACAGTACGTGCACCAAAACCAGAATAAATGAGGATTATAAATTCTACGATACAGGCATTCCCGTCGAAGTATAAAACACTGGATAATTGAAACAGGATTTGTATGCATTATGTATGGAAGTCAATAGCCTTTCTCATATGTCGGTGCAATTGATTGTCATGTCATGGCCATTCAACCTACTGCGTGCCATTGAAACCAAGTAGGAGTCGACAAGGCAGAGAGTGGTATACTGAAAGCTCCAGCCTGTGCAAGGTGGTTTAAATATTAAAGTAGATTTCTGCCTGTACTCAAAACATAAAACAGATCTCCCTCTGTTCGCTGTCTCTCTGCGATGTTGAATATATTCATGTGGGCTGGCTGACTGTGCTGATAGCAGGTGCATAAAAATCTAAAGTTTATGGTTGAAGAGAGGAGCACGGTTCAGAGTTCCCCTTGATAAGGGGAAGAGAATTAGCTCACGCACAGCTTATGGTTCTTTCTTTTTGAGCAAATATCTTCAGGGCTCAGTTTATGGTCAAGGACAAAACATTCAGCGTTAACCTAATCTTGGGCTTGAATTAAATATTTATTGTGCTTTGCGAAGATGCTCGTTTCAGTTTTGCTCCTGCAAGCTCCTCTAGTTTTTCTGTTGCATAACTCACAATGTAAAAGCTAACAATAGTTCATTTCCTGCTCCTGAAGCGCCAAAAATCTACTCCAATGTTTATCTATTGTACTGTACATGAAAATTGTAGACTGCCTCTGCTGTTTGTCCATGCTCTGTACTTTACTCTGTATGGCAGTAATGTCTATAGCTTGCACCCTCAAAGAAAGGCAGGGGCATTTCATTACACATTAAGCTTCAATATGGCAGGCACATTGATTGCTTGGAGGAAAACAATGTAATGCAGATATTGCTCTTGTGCAGTATTTGAAATGTAAACATGTCCAACATTTAAATCAGATTTCAGAAAAACAAATCATGAATATACCTACATTTCCAGATTTGTCAAACAGTGTGTTTTTGGCTCAAGATTCAACATACTAATTAGCCCCTAGGAGATTCATCTAACAGTTTGTGATTTTTCCTGATTTTTAATCAGTCTAATTTCTCTCTCCAACACACAGGCACGTTCAACAGCATACACACAAAGCCTCTGTTTGCATAATGTCCTTGCTGTCTGCTCCTTTGAGACTAGCCATGTTTGTGCATGCCTGCATCTATGTGTATCTACGGTTGTGTGTGTTAGAGAGACAGGGAAAAAGAGCGTGTGTGTGTGTGTGTGTGTGCAGGCATGAGATTGTTCAAGTTCATTTGTATGTGTTTTGGGAAAGAGGGCTCAACCCCCACCCGACCAACCCCCACTCCTTTTAGTCTGCTGCCCTGGCTGTGGCTCAACCGTGATTGCTCTGACAATTCAACGGAAAAAAAAAAAGGAAAGAAAAAAAAAACACCTTCTGCCAGACTGTTTTTCCTGTTCTGTTATGGAAATGAGATTTTCCATCTCACTTCATCTTCAGTACTTAAATACCTCTTTGCTCAGAATAGGGCTGTCTAGCCTGTTAACACATTTCCTCCCATAATAGTGCTCTGTTGTTCTGTAAAGCTTAGTTGAATTTCAGCTCCTGTGCCTTCACAAAGAAATAGATTTTCTACAAATTGTGTGAAATGTGAACTGTCCTATTAGGCATGCGCTGATTGCTCTCTAAATCACAGTTAGTGTATGTTGTCTTGAGGGCAGACTGTTGAATATCCTGTTTGTATTATTCACAGAAGCCACGTCCTGTTGTCTTGTTCATTCAGTTTTCTGCACAGACGTGCTGCGCTGCGACTTTGATTGTGATTCATGCTAAATATTTTCAATCGTAAAAACACATTATGTAATTGTATACTCCATAACAGTTGTTTATTTATAGTGCACTTTTTCAGATTGCATTTTAAAGCCCTTTACCGGAAAAAATACAAAACACAAGTCTGAGTAAGTTAGATGGACAAAAAAACAAGTGAATAAGATAGAAAGTGTAATAAACATTAGCAAGTATAACATATAATTCCCTTGTGTTACTATTCAGGAAGATCAACAGTGGATCCTACCCTGAAATTTTGGGCACAGGAGACATCAGCTGCACTGTCACAAATCTGCAGATTCATCAGACAAGAAGCACCATTCAGCAGCCTCCTAATCGAGAAGGTTTTCAGCTGAGTGTGTGTGAGTGGTGGTATGCTGATGGTGTTATCACATAGGTGTCTGCCTTATCTGATATTTTCTTGAGTTAGGCTCACAACAGGCCCCCACCCCCCACAATACCCCCCAAAAAATAAACTTTGCTTTTAAGCATCCTGGCTCTTGTCCACATCCAGTGCCAAACCTCTATTTGCTGCAGATGAAGGTTCACTCTTAGATGGTGCTATCAAGTCTATCAACAGACTAACACAGCTATTTAATAAGTTACTACATGGCAAGATGAAAGTCCATTCATTAGCTAAAGCAAAAGAGTGCCTTGAAAGTTTGTTTAGCAATGTGTCCTGCTTTAATGACAGGAGAGTGATAACGTACCGGCTAATTTGTGAAAGCAGATGTCATTGACTCACAATGTGAAATTAATTTAATACTCAAAAATCAATTACGTTAATCTGCCCTTTACAGCAAACAACTCAGACATGGGGGAACATAGTGGTGGAGCTATAAGAGAATTTCTTAATCTCAGATAATTAATAACTAGGCATCTATAAAGCACTCATTTGGTTTTGCTCTGGAGGCTGTGGAATCACTTCAAATATACACCAACATTATTCTTTATCAGGCCTTTTTTTTTCTGTAAAAGCACACAGCCCAAATTCATTTTTATGAGAGCTTACAGTTTTCTATTCATAGAGCCCTTTAGAAATAGCAAGCATTCATAATGGAGCTGGGATCTGATTAACCTCCTCGCTTGCCAGCACAATGGCAGGCTACCCGGAGACTCTGTGCTGTAATGGAGTCCGCTATCACCAAGCATACTCCAAACATTCTTCGCACCGCAGGACTCGACGACCAGATTGGATTCTCTTAACTCCCCTCTGCACTCGGCACTCAGTGGGGAAACAAAACATCCTCTAAGCTGATGCCCCTCAACATTAATCTATCTCTCTGCTCCACTCATGCTCTTGCGTACATGCACAAGCTATGCACCGTAGGCATTCTCTTTAGTGCCTTTGTTACAATTTTGCATTCCTAATTGTGGACTCTTATGAGCAAAGGCTGAAAAATAAGGGGCTATTGTCTCCATATGGAACCCTTAACTGGTTGGAGGACTTGTTGGTCTCTGAATAACAACCTTTAAGATTGTAATCGCCATGCAAAAGACTATATACTATTGCCTGTTGCATGGCGATTAGTATCTTTTGCAAATTTACTATATTGTATTATTATATTGTATTTATTGTTATTTTGTTATCCTACTTCAAAAAAAATCATCTTGACAGCGTAATTACTTTTACTACAATGTAACAGATGGCAAATAAAAAAGATAAAATAAACCTTTATTAAACTCAGGGGGTGGAATTCATATTAACATTTTCTCAAATTGGATTTCATAATGCTCTTTGCCTAAATTGCCCATGACTTTTCTATCCTTCCTTCCTTTCCCTCTTATCTTATATGATATGAGCCATTACAGGGTTGGAGTTTTTCAAATGTTTATCTCCCACCTCAAGGTTGCCATCTCCTGGCCTAACAGGATTAAGCAAGGCAGTCATTCAAGGCTTTCTGTTGTGGAGCAAATGGATGGCTTGTGCCAAATATGTCAGAGGGAGTGATTACACCCCTCAGTGGCCAGTTGGCCCAACAGTCTGCCCCCAGTGGCCAGCCCTGTGGGGGCTGTCAGGACCAGGCAGACTGGAGCTTGGTAAGGAGCCAGTCCTACGTTTAACAGCCAGCTCCTGCACAGCCCAAGTGTCATCCGCACCTGCCAATGGGAAACAGTTCTCACCCATCAGATAATGGCTGAGAGGAAATTGCTTCAAGGAGCTGACATTCTAGGATGGCAATATGGAGATGTGAAATGCATTCAAGGAGGAGGAGAGGGACCTGGCCCTTGAAAAAGGCACAAATTAGCATTGACACACATACACACACGCAGACACATATAAATACTCCCATGTAGAAACACACAAGCAAAGAGGCTGTACTTTATCTTCCCTGCTTTGAATAATATAACTATGTGAGGGAGAGAGAAAGCGAGAAAGA
The DNA here is from genome assembly GCF_007364275.1 of Archocentrus centrarchus. Classification (NCBI taxonomy): domain Eukaryota; kingdom Metazoa; phylum Chordata; class Actinopteri; order Cichliformes; family Cichlidae; genus Archocentrus; species Archocentrus centrarchus. The sequence continues at coordinate 19,662,747 of NC_044366.1, read as the reverse complement.
GAGAAAAAGATAGAGAGAAAGAGAGAGAAATCACAGCCAGGACTACCGAGCAAATTCTTATTTACCTCACCTGATAATAACAGCCAACAAGCCTTGGAAATATGAATGGCAAGTGTTTACATCCGAGCTGCAGACACACTGAAACGAGGAATGTTTTAGTATCTACAATGAACAGTTTAAACGTGACGTGGAAAATGAAAATCAGAGTGAAAGTTTGATAGCAATATGTCACATCAAATATGTGCCTGCAATCATCAGACACACAACATCACTGGAGGTTAATGTGTAGGCCTGCTGAGCTTTGGGGGGGCCTCATCCGTGTCGCTTACAGCGGTAAAATTCAGTATGAGGCATGAAATGTGAAGCAGTCATCATAATTGGATCGAAACTCATGGTAGAGCTTTTAACATCAATATAAAGCCCGCGCAGGGTCACACTTCACGCTGAAGGAAGCGAAGCTGGTTTTGTGTAGGATCCAGCTGTTTGCTTCACTATTTTAAGGTTCTTGAACTTTGCTCCATATTTGCATTTTAGATCCTCTGGTGGATCTGGTGGGCCTGCATGTTCCCTTCAAACAAGAGGATAAAGATACAGATGTATTATTCATTAGTGAGAACTAACAATCTGTTTCTGTGTGATTTTTAAAAATGTTTTACTGACTATTATTTTTTTTGTGAAGATTTGTGGAAATTAGAAGTATTTTCAGTATTTGCTGCTGCTTGCAAGCCCCTCTCTGTTAACACGGCAGCATTTCAACCTGTAGATGGCACTCTCAGCCATGGTTTTAATCTAAACCTTTAGGGTGACTCCCCATTTTGAAATGACTGGCCTCAATTCCTAAATCTGTTTTCCTTTGTTTGCTCATGTGATTCTTTTGCAGGTATTTTTCTGTGGTGATATAGAATATTTTATTTTTTCACTCTGTGCTTAAATTCTAAATGTCAAACATCTTTGCACAACAGTGGCATACCTGTTTGTGCATATTTAAGCTTATTCAGAAATGCTTATGCATAATAAGTGCAGCTAGCAACTGTTGTTCCAATCGTTTTCAGGCAGCGAGCATTAGTTACACAGTGGGGAATGGCTAGAGTTGAGTGGGGGTAGAGGAACCTCAGCCAAACATGATTTGTCTTTGAATACTAATGCCTCTTTTGATCTGCCTTGGCTTTTAGGAGATTTAAACAACAAAATCTGTCTTTCCAAATGTTTTAATACTCAGCCTTTGTGGCCAACATGAAGAAATCCTGGAAACATGTTTACACGGCATCGATATTAATTTTCTGGATTTGTTTAAAACATGTAGAGTCCACCGAGAGCTAATTATGGGGAAGCCTTTATTATTCATGCTTTGCCCTAACAGACTAATTAATTTATCATAAAATAGTAAGGCATTTTTGGATTTTCTTATGTTATGCATTTATTTCCATAATTGATCTTTGTTTTACAAATATATCTTTTAAGTTGCCTCTCACATGTTCTAAATTCAGCAGCTGTACTAAAGAGATTTCATCCCCCCTGAAATGATCTGAATGCATTAGTCACTCTGCTTCCACAGAAAGAAAAAAATGAAACTAACAGGAAAAGAAAACAATTACCAAAGACCTAATCGTGGCTACAAGTACCTATGTGATTTATATGGCCCTAAAAGCTGTTTAGGAGCATATCGTGACAGACTGTTAAGTGTGATTAGGGACAGTATATTAAACATTTGGCCTGTTGTAATCGCTTGGAGAGCTGTGAGGATGGGCTTTGGTTGGGGGGGTTATCTGTACCTGTGACACTACAGGAGGTGCCAAAAGCCACAGAGACCACAAACCAGTCTGAGTATTTGGCACCTCTGCAGCTGCTGCTCACATACTTCCACCCTCTCGTCTCACCAAGGGCCACAAGCAAGCACAGGATAATCTTATTTTATCTGCCTTTCAGACAGCCCAAATGGCTGAGATTAAACCTTCTACATGACCCTCACGACCAGGGTACTGACATGTATACCCCCAGTTTATTAGAGCACCTAAGGTTAAAGTGAGATGAGGGAACTGATAAGGGGCTGGCCTGAAAATGGTTGGATGAGTTTCTAGCCATAGCAAAAAGTCTGTGCCTATCTAAATTTTAAAAAACTCTGTCATGAATACAAATCAATGAAGACTCCACTGAGGTGCTTAGTAGCAGAGTAAATATTTAAACAACCTGATGCCAGGACATTTACAGGTGGTTAAACATACCAGAGAACAGCTTTTGTCTATAGTCTAGCTTCACAGAGCTGGTTCTTTCAGATGTGAATCAGTATTAGAGGAAGGAAGGGATGATATGATTGTTTTCACATTCCATACAAGAATTTAAAAGTCAGTATAAAAACTTTTAATTAATGTAAATTATCTAAGCTAGAGTACATGCAGTGTCTGTGACAATATTCAACGCCTGGTGGTTACAAAATTAGCATGACACAACTGTCATTTTATTCAATTATGTAAAATACAACACAAAGTGTTGTCATGAATTCGAGCCAGATCAACAAAGGAAACCAAGCTGATTAGTGTTTTTTATTCTGTGTCATGCTTTAGTTTCACGCATAATAGCTCATTTGTGTTTCCTACTAAGTGTCAGTTTTGTAGTTTATCCATACACATACCTGTATTTCCATGGCTCTTCGTTTATTTTCTATATTTCTGCAGGTGACTTTTGCAGTCAAACCACAATTGTTAAGAAAAAAATCCACACACAGTAACATCAGCGACAGTGGCAAAATTAGACACTATAGCAAACACAAACATATAAACTGCAGCCTTATTAAATATTTTACATATCTCTCAGCTTTATATTGAAAACCTGAGGAAAATATTGGCTGAATGATTTAGCTGTGGGTGATACTGTGGCTGTTTTCCAAAAGGTGGGCTTTTGAGACATTTGTTCCCAGTGGCATATGCCAGGATTACTGCTCCCCATGTCACCAAATGCCTTTCCTGCCTCCATACCTAGAGGTGTGCGAGGTGGCCAAGATGCAGTCTTCAAATGGCTTTCATGTGATGTTACAGACTGTCTGGCAATCAGATTGATTTCTGACCATCATTGTGATTAATGTGGTGCTCACTGCTATGGCAAGATTAACAATATTCTTACCATTAATTAAAATCACCTCAGTGAGAGAACAGATGGCAAAAGCCATTAATCTGCTGTAATGTTCTTACTGTCACCACACACATCTTAATCAAGCCGTGATCTGCATTAATCACCTGACTTAAATGGCAAACAAGTATCACTCCTGTGTTAGCCAGGCTTTGTTTGTGGCTAGACCTCTGGTGACCTTGTAATGATGTATTGATCAGAAAAAAACACCCGGGACATGAGTGGGTGAAGTTTCTTATTGAGCCGGGTAGCTCATTCACACTGTAGGATACCTGAAGAAAATCGTAAATGAACAGATCATCACAACCTGTAGAGCTGCTCTTTTAATCACTATGCCTGTACTAACTAAAATATTTTATCAACAGCTGCTCAGTTGTTACCTTGAATCTATTGCAGCACAGAGTGGTAAGTGTGTGAGACATTTGATAAGATTAAAGCATAATCCTCTTAGAGGCAAACAACTAATTTGCCTGATAATTCTGTATTACCTTCTGACTCCTCATAGCCATAAAATCCTGGATTTTAACACCCAGCCAGCATGGGGCCATTGTGCTGAACGCTTTGTGTGTCTGGTAATGGCTGAAAAGTATCTTATGTTTGAGCCCCCGCTGGCTCAGTGTTCATATGTTCAGCATGATCTTGTTGTTAATAAAGGGTGAAAATAGAGATGCACAACAAATAACAAATCACCAAAAATGAGTAGATATAGAGGCTACATTTAATTTTTATGTTTAACTCCACATTATAACATTTCTCACTTAGTGCTGAGTAGCACGAGTGGTGATGCAATGCTGCTGCACTTGTAAGATTAACCATTTAGGTTAGATTTGCATTGTCTTGGCGTTTAGCCCAAAATACCACTTGATGTAATGATTTGTGACAGTAAACAGGCCTCAGCATATAGGAAAACCCACTTGTTGACTCGATGCGTTGTGTATTGGAGGGCAAGTTCTAAGCATCCATTTCTGTTGTAATGTGATCTGACTGAGACACGTTCCAAGTTCAATATGGATATAGTGCAGCTTTCAGTGCCATACATTATAAATTAGCCTACTCTGCTACAAAGTGTTGGAACATTTTGTTATTGTTTTTTTGTTAATGCTGCCTGGTTTTCTTGCCAAGAACAGCAGGCACCGTTATTTGAAAGAAAAAAAAAAAATCAATTTTCACATTTAGCAAGCAAAATTGGGCTTGTATAACACTCTAACTATGGCAGCTCAGAGCTCCTTATCACCTCTCACTGACAAGTATCTCTGGTCTCTGTGGGTCTTTATTGTGTGCTTTTTTGCACCTTTCAGTATGTGCCCTCTTGGGGGGGGCTCAGACAGATTTAACCCAAACTTTTGTAAGGCGTCAAGAGCCCTTTGAAGGGTAATAGACGCCTTTTAATCAGCAGAAGCTAATCACCCATATGGTTGACAAAGGCCTGGTTGACTCATGCTCTTTTGTTATCACTGTGAGAGCTGTTGCTGGTGTGTGTGTGTCTGCAAGTGTCTGTGTGTGTGTATGTGTGTATGTGTGTGTGTGTGTGTGTGTGGGGGGGGGGGGGGGGGGGTATGATTGGGAATCAATGCAGTCCTTTCTGACTTCTTTATTTTTCAGACTTACACAGTTCCTGTTATAGAACCATTGTTGAAAAGGGTAAATTAAGTGCGACTGGGTGTTTATTACAATACAGATGGTCTTGATTATACTGGCAGGTTTTTCGTCTAACACAGAGTTACAGTGATATTCTATGTGTAATTAACATTGTGGGTGTCCAAAACACAGCACTAATCAAATGACACTTGTCTGGCTTTGTGGGTTTTCTCAGCAGCGTTACGCTGAAATTTCTCTTCCACTATTTGAACAGATGAGACATCTGCAGACGCTCAGCCAAATAAAAGAATAGAAAAAAATATACATGCTTTTCCTTATGCGTACTGTTTATTTGCAATATCTACACAAATAAATATAATTTGGAGAGAGAAAGAAACTGCAAAAATAAATATGTATGGAGTGTTATTAAGCTTAAATGTCAGAATATGAGCACTATGTGATTTTAATATGGGGGAAAATGAATATAAATGAATGTCATTAGACATGGGACCCTCCATTATTAGATCTTTCCAGGTTCCTAATTTGCATTTTCTCCTGCTTTTAAAGATGGTCTGGAAATAACTAAATACATTAACTCACTATTGTGTTCAGCTACTTGTATATATATTTTGTTTTCACCCCATATCATGCTTCTACTTAGTTGAGAGGGAAATACAAAACATTTTTTTACTGCACCGCAGTTAATTGACAGTCATACCCATATGATAATCTTAGTCATAAGTATGTACTAATGCATTATTAAAGACCCAGTAGGTATAAGTGTGTTCAAAATAATACCACCTCCACAACATTAAAATACTTCTCAGTGTTAAAACATCCACAGTAATACTGCAGTAATAAAATGTTTATAAGAAAACATATAGAAGGCAATCATTCTGCACCACTTTTTTTTTTTTTTTTTTTTTTTTACTTAATGTATGTGCTTCTTACTTGTGCAATGTGTATTTTTTTTTCTGGCATTGTGGCATTTTTACTTCAAACAGCTTGAATTTCTTCTATCACTACATTTATTCCTCACAATTTAAAAAACAGCACTCCAGCAAAGCAAAACTGCACTTAGACTGCCAATCATGCTCAGTATATTTTCTTATGTCATAAGCCTGTGTTCCAGCAGTTATCGCCAATGTATAATTTCATTGACGTGTCGTTTTTCCTTTGGATGTTTTTATATCTTTGCACTTCAGCTTTTGCATAATATCCTCTTGATAGGTGACAAACTAGTCAGTTATTCTACATCAATTATTCTAAGTTGTTAACTTTAAACTTCCTCTGGTGGCATGCGGTCCTATTATATGCAGTCCTCCAAGTAATTTTGTTGGTTAATTAATGGCCCTGTGCAGATTTATTTAGAAAACAACCTTATCAGCTCGCATAAAGCGCCACAGTCGGCTTATTTAATGAACCATTTGCACCACAAACAGTGAACATAAGTGACAAACGTTTTCCTTTTGGTGCAGGACTAGAAGGCCATTGGTCGATTGAGCAGCCTATTTGCATATACCGGGGCTTATAGTCCCCCAGCAAAGTCAGGGTTGATCCCAGTTGTGATTCAACCTGACACAGCACAAGTGGCGGATTGCTTGCACATTTATGACTTTTTTTGGAGGGTGGCAGCATATACTAGACCCTCAATATGACAATTTGCCAGACTGCAGCAGCTGGGCTGTGCGTGATACTTGTTTTATTTTCAAATACTGCTCAGTGTACAACTACAAGATATTTCACCTATGAAGAGGACGCACCGGGGACGGAAATAGGTCATTTGTCTCAAGATTTAAAGATTGATCCAGCTGATGATCCTGACACTTCATTCCGCTTCATGCAAGAGAATAACTCTTCTGTGATTCACATGAGGGAGAATGACGGACTTCTAAGTGTTGCAGAAATAATTGATCGAGAGCAGCTCTGCCCCAGGTCTCCCCGTTGCTTCATCACCTTCGACATCGTGGCCTTCTCCAGGGAAAAGTTTCAACTCATTCACGTGGAGATAGAGGTGAAAGACATTAACGACCACTCTCCTCATTTTCCTCGCAACGAAACAACTCTGGAGATAGTGGAAAATGTCCCACTGGACTCAAGATTCCCACTGCAGATCGCCCTCGACCAGGATGTGGGTGAAAACTATATCCAGAGCTACAACATTTCCGCCTCCAGTCATTTCTCTATTGAAATGCGCGATCGGGAGGATGGGGTGAAGTTTGCTGAACTGGTGCTGGTGAGGGAGCTCGACAGGGAGGTGGAAGACTCCTACACAATTGAAGTCACTGCATCTGACGGAGGAGTGCCTGCAAAGTCCGGATCAATGACAGTAAATATCAAAGTGTTGGACTTTAATGACAACAGCCCGACGTTTGAGCACAGCTCTCTGAAAGTTGAGCTGAATGAAGACTCTCCGGTAGGTCACCGTGTTCTCAGGGTGCATGCGTTTGACCCCGATGACGGCATTAACGGTGAAGTTATGTACGCGTTCTCCGACGGGCTGTCATTAGAAGCCGCGCGCCTTTTCCACCTCGACCCTTACTCCGGTGACGTGACCCTGAAGGCGCTTGTTGATTTTGAGAAGAGGAGGTCATATGAACTGAACATCAAAGCGTCTGACTTAGGCGCGAACTCGGTCCCCTCCACCTGCAAAGTTGTGATAGATATCGTGGACGTGAACGACAATGCACCAGAAATCAGCATCAAACCGATGACCTCCAGCAGTGATGGAGTCGCCTATATCACAGAAGCTGCAGCTGCAGAGAGTTTCGTGGCTCTGATCAGCACCTCGGATAGAGACTCTGGCTCTAATGGGTACGTGCGCGTCAGTCTGCTCGAGCACGAGCATTTCACCCTCCAGCAGGCATATGGAGACACTTTCATGATTGTTACTACCACTACTTTAGACAGAGAGAAAATACCAGAGTATAACTTGACTGTGGTTGCAGAAGACCTGGGAAGCCCACCTTTCAAAACCATCAGGCAGTACAGTATCCGTGTAACAGATGAGAATGACAACCCTCCTCTATTCAGTAAGCCACTTTATGAAGTTTCAGTCCTGGAAAATAACATTCCAGGCTCATATGTGACCACTGTTGTTGCTCGAGATCCTGATATTGGAAAGAATGCCAAAGTCTCATACAAACTCATTGATGCAGAGGTACCAGATGGCTCTCTAGTGTCCACTTATGTTTCTGTGGATTCACTCTCAGGGTCTTTATATACTTTAAGGTCTTTTGATTATGAGACACTTGAGCAGATTGAGCTGGTCATCCAAGCAGAAGACAAAGGTTCCCCCACTCTGTCAAGCACATCAACAATCAGGATAAGAGTTGTGGATCAAAATGACAACTATCCATATTTCACCTTCCCTGTCCTTGTGAATGACTCTGCTGATATTCCTTTGCCCTTTAATGCACCTCCTGGCTATCTTGCCCTTCGTGTAACAGCTGAAGATGAGGATGATGGAGTGAACGGAGAGCTCTCTTACCAAATTGTACAAGGTGATCCAAAGCTTTTCACAATGAACAAAGACACTGGAGAGATTGGTTTAAAACAATGGCTGACAGCTGAAATTGGGGACGTGCTGGAAATGAAAATTGCAGTGAGTGACAATGCCAGGTCCCCACTCTCTAGCGGTGCCACTATTAGGTTTGTCGTCTCAGATACAGAGCCCTCTGAAGACCAAGTTGTCATTGTGCTGCGGTCAAGTGACGAAGAAAGCTCCGGCGTTGATGGCTCACTAATTATCATCATTATGCTCAGTGGGGGTTGTGCATTGTTGCTGATTGCAATAGTGGTTGTTGCTGTGACATGTAAACTCAGACGTGGGGGGAGAAGCCACGGTGCCAAGAGAGAAGTGTGTCAGAGCCTGTTTGATGGCAGGCCCCTGCCCATGCTTAGTTCAACAGAACCAAACATTTACACAGGTCAAGGAGGCTTCTTCCATGAGAGGACTTCTTTGTCTCTTGATGATTCCTGCCTGTATGAGGAGAGGAGCAGGGACTCAGAGACGAAGGTGAGTCAACTACATTTAGCATTTTTTTCTGTTTTATTTTTCCGTTATATTTTTATATGATGTTTCCTAGTGCTGCTTTGATCTGTGTGCCAGAAATGGAAACTAAGCTCTCTCTTGTCACTTTGTTCTCTCAGATGTTCCTGCCCTCCAAGCATTTCCAACCAACATCTGTGTGGCAAGGTGACAAATACTGCTTGCAAGTGAGGTAAGACAACTAAATGAATGTCTTTTCTCAGATAGGATATGCTTTACAAACAGTGAAATCTAACTAAAAAGCGTTACTTTAAAAAGGAGTTCTTCACATGCACCAAACATACAAGTTGCTTGTGGCATTTATGCAAATTGAGGTTAGCTGGGCAACAAAGTCGCGTGCCCTGTATGTGAAAAAAAAGACATCAATAATCAAGCTAATGTGATGCACTTGTGGCTCATACTGTATCTGCTGATTGCATTTGCAGTGGCATGAGCAACACTGACCAGCTGAGCGTGAAGGACAGTGGTAAAGGGGACAGTGACTTCAATGACAGTGACTCTGATATCAGTGGCGATGGAGTCAAAAAGAACTTCAGAACCTTCCAGCCAAGGCTAAAAAGTGCGTTTTCCTGTATATGTTTTGAAATTTTTGACAAAGCAAACATTCAACCTGAAATACTGAAATAATAATTTATGGTAAAATATATGTAAAATTTGCATCTACAAATGCTCACTGTTATCCTTTTTTCATTCATATCACTTCTATTTCAGATGTAGCTCACGGCTTATCAGAGGATTGCCAAGGCACCTACTGTGCAATACAACCACAGAGCTTCCGAGTCCCCAGAGACAACGCATACACAATAGGCTTCTCCCCAGTGCCTGTCTTCAACAATCCTCATGGCTGCCCCCAGTCTTGGAAGGACTCGTCTTATGGCACAAGTCAGCCCAAGTCCTGGAGCAGTATGCAGACTTTCTCCAGGACCAGAACCCTTCCTTGCTACTACCCTCAGCAACAACATGAGGCTGCTGGTGGAGTCCACAAGCAGAGTCCAAACACTGTGACTGTTGCTACAGCATCAGAAGTTGCAACTATCTTTTAAAAAAATATATTCTTTTTGCAAACTGTTTCAAGATGTAAATATTTCCTATGTTCTCCATATGTGGTTAATTATTACGTGTACATATTTGTCACAGAAAATACATTTTCATGTGATTGCATGTTTTTTTTTTCATTTGACATTCTTGAATTTCCATATATTGTACTCGGCACAATGCTGATTCTTTTTCCAATAAAAGTGTGATTGAAATACTGAAAAATATAATTCAGTCAACATTTTTTCTAAAATGTGGTGATATGACTAACATAATGAAATACTGCCAATGAATCATTTTTAATTGAGCAATATTACCTTTTGAAGATGAGGTGGTATCCCCTTGCCAACAACAACCCCAGCCTGAATTTGTAAACACACAGAACTGTTCCTCCAGTTTGAATCAACATGATCAAAACTCCAGTCAGATATGATCAGATGTAAAACCTGATGCTGCTGCATTACCTGGGAGACTGGCTTTGAAGACTCCTAGGTTGCTCCATGGAGTTTCTTGCATGCAGATGAGAGAGTAGAGCTGGTACTCAAGTGGAAAATAAAGTGCGAACCATAATTCCTACAAACTCATGCTGGGTGCTGTCACACCGGCTTTTTGCACTTTGAAATAGTTCACATCACTGTACACAATACAGAACAACAGGCATTATTGTGCTTGACAAATTCTTGCCTGTCATTGCTGTGAGGGACAAATGCTCAGCCCTTGTATATAAGTTCATGTACATTTATTCAGAAAATGGCACAAAAATATACAAGTGACATGCAGTTTTCTCATGCAACTTGTCCTCTGACACTGATAAAACATGTCCTTGCCTAGCTACTATTACATTTTCAGAACTCGTTACTACTATTAACTTTTATTCAACCAGAAATATTTAGTGGAAGTGCAAACTGCCTCAGGTCACAAATTGATGAAACACTGATGATTTTTAAAAGCCAAATACACAGAATTCTATTTGCTAGTTGTCCATAAGGCCCACAAACAGCCAAACTTGACTTTATTTTCAGTCTTAAAGCTGCATTGTTTTTACTGCTTGTCTTTCCAAAAGCACCATAACAGCATCATACAAGTGCAAAACCAGAACAGTTGCAAGAAGCCAGAAAGTCTATACCTAAATTATGCAGGAAAACAATAAATTAAATACATCTTTTAATCAAGGGACCACGTCCACGGGGAAGTGCATGAGTTTTCATCAATAATTTCAAAAGCGTAAGCCAGTTTTAATACTGCTTTTCAGAAACATTTTCAAAATTTCCTTCTGAGCTGTGTTACTAAAAGGGTAGCTGGAAGTGTGCATTTAAAACAGTATTCAATACCTGCTGATTTTCATCTGCTCATGTACAAATTTGTCACAATATTCTGTCCTCATTATTTTAAAGGTCGATTCAAATAAGCGTTTGATTTATGAAGGCAAATGAGACAAGAGTTGATGCTGTTGCAAGTTACATAACAGCCATTTAAGGGACATTACTTAAGAGGAAATAAATAGTTGTGAAAATGCTGCAGAAAAAGAGGTCTCAGTGGAATTTGATGACAGATTGAGCCATTACTTTTTTTTCCTGTTTTCTGTTCATCTGCAGGAAGCGGGGGCTAAGGGCAGAGCTCATTTGCATAAGCATAAATACCTGCTTTTTTAGTTTTTGATAGCTGTGATAAAAGCTGGAATAGAGTGGATTGGATGTCTTTTACATAACACCTAAAGCACTGAACAGTTCTCACACATCACCTCAATATGCCTCGTGAATAAACGACAGTGTTCAAACCTTATTCCATATTTAATCTGTCATGTCCACCTTTTTTATTGAATGTTCTATTCTGCAAAGTCACCCAGTCTGGAAATGACTAAGTTATTCAAGGCCACGCAGAACAAAAGGCAAACAATTAAAAAGAAGGTCATATTTGTGCCCCCAGTGATGTGTACTGGTCTGACAGATATCCAATTGTACACAGAAGGAAAATGCATTTATCAGTCAATACAATATGGCTCCCTCCGTCACTGCTTTATATGCTCCTTGTAGGTCAAATAAGTTGTGCACTGACCTGACAATTTATGCCACAAGGTACATTCATAAACACAGTTTGTTATAAATTGTGTGTCTGTCAGAAAAAGCCATTGTTAGCAGGCACCATGTTCATTTATTTCCAAATGGATTTCCCATTAATGTCCTGCAGCAACTCTCACAGTGCATTTGAAATCTCCTCACAGTAGTAGAACGCAAGTGTTTTAGATCTGGTTCTCAGCTCATCAGTAGTCCACGGACAAATGAGTCAGATCTGCACACGTCGTTTCTAGCCTCGGCACCTGTAGTTTATTTTTGACAAATAGCTAACCGTGTGACTGTGATTATGCTGTTATGGCCTCTTAGCATTTAAACTTTGAGACACAATTCCCCAGTGTACCCAGCATGTACAGATGGAGCTCTTTGAGTCACTGTCATTTTGTGCTCCAGGCCGATCCCAGAATGCAATGTTTTGTACGTCTCACACCTCATCTTCATCTTTGTCTGAACTGCCAAGTGTGGGTATTGACTTTTGGATGCTTTGAATAGTGAAACTGGTGTGAAAAAAAATAACGCCATTTGTTCTCCACTTGACAGTTTTCTAGAAGCAAAAGTTGTGTTTATGTTCATTTACTACTGACATGTCATCTGCATCATTTATAAGTTAGCCCTTGACTAAGGCGTTTTACTTCAGTGTTAAGTAAATGCCTGTGAATGTGACAGTGAATAAAAAAATATGATTTTTTTTATTATGATTATTGAGATTTTGATTTCAGTTTGAAAGCTTGACTTAGTTTAGCTTAGCTTAACAAAACTACAGCAACGCATAGCAGAACAGATTTATTGCCTGACCAGTGCATGCTGACACGTGGCCTTTATCCGGCAATTCTTGGCTTAGCACAAGGGGTTAAAACTAGGAGAAACTGTTTCAGCCTTTTGTCTTTGGTTGCAAGGCAACCAGACTGCTAAAGGTCACTGTAATTGTAATCGCTTTAAACAGATATCTGCACGTGAATATGCAAGCAATGTATGCAAGGGACAAGATTTTTCATACCAGACCCGTTCTGGTTTCCATCTGTAGTCACTTTGTAGTCCAAGTAATGCTTCACAGTCATTTTTGAGTTGGCTTCATTTGCATGCATGTCTATGTGGAAAGAAAAAGAGGAATACTTAGGCTGAAATGAAATCTAGAACCCATCAGCTATGTTTTTGACAGTTTAGCTTTTTATTGTCTTTTTTTATTCAGTATCAATAGTTGGACAGCAAATACTGTAGTGTTTGGGAACAGGAAGTACTGCCCTGAATATCAGGTTATCCCTTATTAGGATAGCTTACTGGCTCCATTTCAACCCCCCAGGGGCAAATCATCAGACAATAGCTGATAGATTCTCTGATAACTGTATTTGCACCTGTACAATAAATACCTCTTCACATGGATGGTTGTGGATTGTTTTATTCTTGTTTATTTTGTTGCTGTGGAAGGTGGCTGCTGTTAAAATTGGACAGCGCCAGGATTGCTGTTTCCCCATGTCTTGTCTTGGCGTGAGGTTAAGCTGATTGGGAACTGGCTTCAGGTTATTATTGAATGGACAGATATGAGGGTGGCACAACTAACCTTTTATGTAACCTGCAACAAGAAAATGACATGAGGTATATTTATCAGAAATGTGGAACAATTACCTTAACCTAGAATTCCCAAAACAAGGACAGTTAGCCTACTGGCTCTTTCCTTGTCCGTTTAATCATTGATTGCTTATGCTTGTGCCTTGAAAAGCAAAAAATTTGCTCAGGTGTGGATTAGGTCTCTTGCCTGGATTACAACCAATAATGTTCAGTACCCAGTGCCAAAGACTCACACTGTAACAACTGATCACAGTGTGCTGCCTTCAGCTGCACCGCTGCCATTCCTGCACTCATTTCTTTGCACCTCAGCCTTAATTAATACAAGGTGTTCTTTCAGTTCCAGACTGTATTGTTTAATATTTGTATCATAACCTTATGAAATACTGTTTTTTGATTATTCTTAGGGCTCAAAATGTCTGGCTACTTTTTCATTCCCCTGAACTCTATGCTAAAAGAGAAGTCTTGCAATTATAAGTGTTTTGGGAAATTGCTTGTTGTTGTAAAGAAATGTACAAAGGTTTATAGATTTTTTAAAAAGCTTTTAATTATAAATTGTTTGCAAGTTGTGTGCTAGTTTTGTCAATCTATAATTTAATTGAGAGAAAATGCAATTGCAATAATTTTAAGACAGCTAAAATAAAAACCAAAATCCAATTCAGTGCATATTTATGGATCCTGTTTCTGGTCATGTGAAAAAGAACGTTTTCACAGACACTCCATGCACTCCTCTGGAAAACTAAGTACACCCCATGATTCAGTAGCTTGTAGAAAGACGCTTAGCAGAAATAACTTGAAGTAATCGTTTTCTGTGTGACTTTATTAGTCTCATACATCATTGTGAAGGGATTGTGTCCCACTCTTCTTTACAATGTCACTTCAGTTCATTGAGGTTTGGGGGCATTCATTTATTCACAGCTCTCTTAAGGTCCTGCCACAGCATTTCAGTCAGGTTGAGGTCTGGATTTTGACTGGGCCATCACAACTTGACTCTTTTCTTTTTCAGCTATACTGTTGTAGATTTGCTTCTGTGCTTGGGATCATTGCGCTGGTTCATGACCCAATTTCAGCCAAGCTTTAGCTGTCGGACACATGGCCTCACATTTGACTCTAGAATACTTTAGTGTATAGAAGAGTTCATGGTCGTCATGGGTGTCCAGGTCCTGTGGCTGCAAAATGAGCCCACATTATCACCCTTCCACCACTGTGCTTGACAGTTGATATGAGTTTATGCTGATATGCCATGTTTTGGTGGTGCTGTGCATTATGACCAAACAAATGCACTTTGGTCTTGTTTGTCCAAAGAAGATTGTTCCAGAAGTCTTGTGGTTTGTTCAGATTCAATTTTGTACACCTAAGCCGTGCTGCCATGTTCTTTTTAGAGAGAAGATTTCTCCTGGCAACATTTCCAAACAACCCATATTTGTTCAGTCTTTTTCTAATTGTACTGTGATTAACTTTTAACATTCTAACTGAGGCCTGCAGAGTGTGAGATGTAGCTCTTGGGTTTGTTACAATTTTTCTAATTGCAGGATTGTGTTATTTGTTAACACACACCTGAATGCTCCAGACCATGCTTGGCTTTTATAGATGTGTGCACACTTGCTGATGATCAGTCAATTGAGTGCATTTAATCAGCAGTACCTGGCTGCTACTTACCCTCTTAATTCCTATGGAAGCAATAAAGGTGCACTGAGTTTTTCACAGGACTGCATAGAGTGCTGTCAATCAAGTCAATGCTGAGGTGCAATGAAGTTGTTACAGCAGCATATGGTGCCACAACAACTTATAATGACATATTTCCTTTGATATGTCATGGTAACTATGAAAAGCTGCTGCAGGATGTTGTAAACTGGGTGGCTGTCTTTAGCAGTACGCTTCCATGCTGATATCACGTACGTAAAAAATACTTAGAATATAACTGGTTTATCATTTCTGCTAAAATCCCCAATTTGTTAGCAGAAATTGGTAAGTACTTTTTTTAGGTACTGCTTCATTTGACAAATTACATCATAGGTTCAGAGGAACTGTGCACTAAAACATGATATTACCTAAAGTTTACAAAAAATAAACAATGTTGTATTCTGTGATTTGATGCCATCGTTTTGATCATTTCTGTTGGATTTTTTTTTTTTTTTTTTTATCCCTGCAGTCAGATATTTGTCATAGATTTAACATAAAGAACACATTTCAAAGGAAATATTGCTATATAATATAATACTGAGGCCATCAACTCATTTTGGCTCCCTCATCAGTCATTATTGATTTAATATTGTTACTCTAGTTGTATCTCAAGTGTATTAATATTCACAATAGGAACTAAAAAAATTTTTTTGAGCTTATTTTGTTATAGAATTTAAAGAAAAACTGGCTGTGTCAGGACAAACGGTATACAAATTGGTCAGCCACCATCTATTATATGTTTTGGTTTTGTGTAGAATTTCAGTCAAACTGGGGTGAAACTGAGTGCACATAGATGAAGTTATCTTACACAGACCCTCCCAATTTTACAACCTGATTAATTAACTGCACTGTATGTAGCCTATGGCAGAACTAAATAACAGTGCCAGGATCTGCCTGTTCTATTTTGGTTCTTATACCACTAGGGGGAATCATCATGCTATGGAACCTCAAGAAATTATAGCCTGCCCAAACATCATTTACACTTGTGGGCCACAGATTTATATACAGCAATCGTGTTAAAATGAAGTCTCAAAAAATATTTCAATAATAAAATAAAAAAGTGTGTTTCATCTATTGTATTGTGACAGGTTCACTGAAAGTAGAAAATGCTTCTCTTAAAAAGCAGGGCAGTGTAATCCATGAGCTCTTGCTATGCTTTTACAAAACATCCGCTTTTAATGGAGTTCTAGTCTCACACCGAGCCTGTGTTCAGTGGTAACATCACGCGGTGTAGCATTAATGTGTCAGTACTTTTACTTTCCCACTGCTATTTCATGTTTTTTTCATTGTATAGCTTGGGATTTTTCGGCATTACACTCCTGTTTACATAATTCTGTTAAGAGCTTCCAGTGATTTAAATCTGTCAGTCCAACGTGGCATCATCTGGAGGCTAAGAATGTGTTGCATTCAAGTCTGATGAACAAACAAAAGGATGAGTACATTTTGAGGGGCTTCTGCAATCAGATCACTGAGTGCTCATTTCAAACTGGAGCACATCTAAGAGTGATCCAGTACCATGCAATCCATATTCTGCTCTTTTATCTTTATCTCAAACAGAACCAAAAAAGATCAAAATTACACGCAATATAGAAATGCGTTTATATTCCATTTTCTTTCTTTTTGCCTCGACTGTAATTATTATTCACGGATTAAGAAATAGAGTGGAGCCGGCTAATGACCATTACAGAGAATATTCATAGTAATAATAATTTAAAACATACATTTAAATCCCAATTCGACTTGTATTCTGGATGAGCTGTTATGCATTTTTAAGAAAACAATGATCACAGCATTACCAAACAGAGTGGTGTTATATTGTGTCCATGCAAGCACAGTGTTTTTACCTAACCAACCATAGGCATATTCAATTAGTTTATTTCTGAATAAATAGACGCATACATGGGCTTGACTGCTTCTTTGCCACCTCAGTAACTGTGTGGCTGACCTCTATCTTTAACAGTAATGGCCCTGCCTACAGTTCTGTATCTGCAGACTGATTCTGCTCACACATCGAGCTTTGGTCCTGTGCTGATGATGATAAATCTGTGCCAGTTGTTCACCAGTTGATTGTGGTTTACTGCTGAGCAGGGAGAGTGTCTCATTCATTGTGTCAGTGTGGGCCGTCATGGAGACAGCTGCCAAAGGAAACACAGCTTTTATACTATTCGCTGCTATATGGGAGAGAAAATTAGGAGAGAGAGAGCGAGAGTGAGAGGGAGACGACAGAATAATATGTTGCATCAATCAGTCTAAATGACTTGCTTATAATTAGCTAACAATGTTTTGTTTCTTCGGTTCCCTGAAGTTATTGGTTCACAGTTAACCTTGAAGTAATTGGAAAGGCTCCGTTGATGTTCCCCAATCTGTATGGAACTGACAGTTTATTTTTCTTTTGCGGATGGCTTCCCTCCTCTTTCATGTTGCTACAGTATTTATGAATTAGTTTCCTGTCACTTTACAGTACAGCCTAATACTAATTGGTGGAGAGATATATGGGTTATTCACATCCCACTAGGTGGCACGCAGTCTTCCTTCCTTCCCGACATTAACATGACTGAGAATTGTCGAAACTAATAACATGGTGTTGCTCTGGTAATACTGCTGCACAAATTACACCTTCCTTGAAAATGGCATAATCTCAAACATAAATTTAAACACTAAGGCTCGGCAGCCTCTGCTTCTCCAACCAGTCCCTGACATTTTAATTTGATGCTTCATCTGCAATTAGACATGCACTGCACACAGATTGGCTTATTTTTATTTAGTGAGAATCAAACATTCACTTTGGATTCCTCTTAATTTAAAAGGAGAGACTGGGAGAGACTTAGTGCAGGGGTTTTACCCTCAGTTCTATTAAGTTTTAATAAGTTGGACAGTGTTTCAACTGAAAAATGAATTTAGCTGTCATGGTTTTGACGACTACCATATTAGTGGCATGCTAGGACACAAACTGCTAGTCCAGTTGTCAATAAAAAGGCTGTGTGTGTTGTGAGGGACAGGATGATGAGCTGTGAATATAAGAAAAAAATGCTACTCTTCATTGTTTAGATTTGTGAAAAGAAAAAAAAACCATCCAAAGATAAAAAAAAAAAAAATGACAGCCTGTCAGTGAGCATTTTGGGATGTTTGTGCGTTGCACAGTTTTGTTCCATTTCAATTTCACACTAAAAAGTGTTATGCTTCTTTTAATTTTCTGATAGTCCCTTGCCTCTGTCGGCCACTTTGCAGGATAGATATCTGCCCAAGAAGTTAATTTAAATGACTTTTTGAGGATGGTGATTGATCCATTGCATACTAAATAACTTTCCAAGCCTAAGATGAAGTGCCACAGTAGAAAGAATGAGAAAATATTATGAGCTTTTCCAAATCACTCCCCTATTGTAGCTATCTATTATCAATCTAATTATGTAAGCGCTGTTCGTTCCACGGCTCTCACCTTAATTCCACACAGAATACAAAATGTAGTCACTGTCAAAATCACTAATCTTATAATAAATGCACTGCAGTGTTGTATGCTGAATTTGAATCCTTAAGATTCATTTTTCAAGGGCTTTAGGCTCATAGTCAAAATATTTAAAAAACAAAAAGGCGGTTTGTTTATTGTTTTCTTTTGGATTCTCAGAGATCACAGAGGCTGAGGCAGGTTTTCTTTTGTTTACCGAGGAAGATCACAGCCTGGGTCATATTAGAGATGTTTACTCCTCCTGTCAAAGGATAACTTGTAAATTTTAGCTCACAGGAAATGAAAGATGTAGTGGCACGCTGAGTACAGACACCAAAGTAATGTCACCTTGAGTGAGCATTTCTCTTGTCTGGACTGGCAGGTGATATCAGAGGATAAACTCCATTTTGACCTTGTGTTCACTCATCTCAACAAAAACACAAGAGAAGAATGGCATAAAAAAAAAAGAGAGAAAAAAAAAGAAACACCCGTCACATTTCAAATATTATTGCTTCAGTCAGCTGATATCACCCGGTACTGCTGCCGATAACGACACTTCATTCTGTCTGAAGCAGTGGAGCAATGTCTGGGCTTGATGTTAACGCTATTTATTCAAAATGCAAGAAAAAAAATTTATTAATTAAAAAAAAAAAAGCAACTAAACATATCTTCATTAACATTCATTGCCATTTAGGTGTGATTGATTCCATCATCAACCAAGTTATTTTCGTGGCCAGCATAGGAATATCAAACACCATGACCTTCATTATTTCCCCTTTGAAATTGCATTCACTTTATTCACCTCTGTGGCTCTCCAATACCCTGAATCATTTCTCCCGGGAGGTGTTTTTTTTTCTTTTTCTTTTCTAACCTGCTGCTTCTCTGCCAGTCCTAAGAGCAGTGTAACCAGCAATTCTCTCACACTGTATGTGGGACACTTGAGCTAAGAGTGAGATGAGACATCTGGCACAACCTTCCTGAGACTGTGCACTAGATTCGGATCAGTGAAATTTAGACAGAGACCCCAAAAATAAAGTAGCACACATGTTATATTTATCTTGATAATATATGGCTCTTCTGTGACAGGATTCAAACTCACTCTTTGATACTGAGTTCTGTGTTTGTGGAAACAGATACAAATAGATTTAAACATTTATATATCTTTGTAAGTTATTCTGAGCCTGCGCACCTCTAACGTCTCACTAAATAAACAGAAGTTAGAAAAAAATAGAATAAAAGAGAAAAAAATGCTTTATTTCTTTGCAGGAGTTGAATGTGAACACGCACGCCACTGATGTCTGTGCTCTAAGAGCGGATCTGAAGCCAGGTGGAAGTTAGATTAGCTTAGCACAAAGGCTTTTGCCAGTGGGAAAAAGATGTCCTAGATCTCACCAAAGCAAAATATATGCCTACCACCTCTTTAAAGCCCACTAATCATCAGATTTTGTTTGTTTAATATCTACGCAAAATAAAACCTACTGACAATCAATCATTTTGGTAATTATAACCAAGGTGTGCTTGGTTATCTGAAGTCTTGACAGCTCAATCAAGATTACCCTGCAACCAGTAGGGACACTGCACACAATATAACTCCACCTGCAACAAAATTTATGTGTATTTTTAACATCATTCTTTGTGTATAGATAGAAACAAATGAAACATATTGCTTTATTTTGTGAGCTTTGGTCATGATAGGCTTATATCAGATCTAACCAAAGTGGGTTTTTTTCCCCCCATGCATCAACATGATAAAAGTGCTACAAATCTTTTCTTCTTTTTTTCTCTTAAAATGTTTACACCAGTAGGATTACTAATATGGTTATGTAATGTGCCCATCTAAGAGCACTCTATAACTTTTTCTCCCCACTTCAAAGTGCTTTTCACTTCTGTCTTCATTTGCAAATACAGTGTACTTTTCTTCATAGTTCTCATGTTGGTTCAGCTGTCATACTGAAGAACTGACCTCAAGGTATCAGATGCTGATGGCCTCCTTGAGCTTTAGCCACTCATCCCCTCCTTCCTGGTTAAAAAGAAAACAAAACCTTTGTTTCATGGTGGACTCAGTTGTGTTTTTTTGTGTGTGTGTGTGTGTGTGTGTGTGTGTGTGTGTGTGTGTGTGTGTGTGTGTGTGTGTGTGTGTGTGTGTGTGTGTGTGTGCGTGTGCGTGTGTGTGTGTGTGTGTGTGTCAGAGCTGGGGCGGGGGTGGGGGGGGGTGGGGGTGGGGGATTGCTATTCTTTTTTCATTTTTCTTTTTTGTTTTTGCCAGTCTCTTGTTCTGGGTCCTTAACATTTCATGTAGTCTTCCCTCCAGCTGTCCCAAAGGTTTTCATACATCATCCCTTGAGTTAAAAACATCAGTTTTAACTTAAGGGGTATCTTCTCCTTGGAGTGTACCTGGGAAGATGTTAATGTGTAAGCGCAGGCTGGCAGACTGCTTGTAGCTTCAAGACTTTGACTAGATGCTCTGCAGTAGGATCGAATGCTCTCAATCGAGCAGACAGCCTTTGTTGAAAACCCAAGCAAAAATGACAAAAATCTATGATATTCCTAATATAATCAAAGACTCAGCAGCTGTGTTCAAATGTGAACAGCAAATTGTTGCTGGAGTCTCTAAAATCTGCCACGTGACTTTAGAGCGCTGAGGTCTAATGAGTTAGGACATGAGGTCATTACTGAAATGAATAATCAATGTATCTTCAGGACCGTGTGATTCTTCCTTATGCTTGCAATACTTTACAGCTCGGGCTATTTACAATTATAGGACCCATTTGTAATACAAATTCCAGATCCCTTAATGAAAGCTAGCTGATTAAATGGTAAATTGTATAGATTTGCTGAAATATTTATAATGCTGTGTGTTTACTGTCTATTTCAATATATATTGCCATTTTTTATTTACACCTCATCAAAAGACAGACATAAATTAATGACTGTATTTGACCGTTTTCTTCGACTGTTGTGCAGTTTGACTTAATACTTAAAAATAAGGTTGGCATTTGTGTTGTGAACAAAGCCTAAAAACCATATATTTGACTCATTGATATTTTGGCTTAATCAAAGGCAATTAGCACCATATCAGACATGCCTTTATGTAGCGCGGACCCTGAAACAAAGCTCTTTTCAGACTCTGTTTTTTCATTTACTGCAGCAACTCGGGAACTGTGCCATTGCAGGTTATGGTGTGTGTTTCCTCGTGTCTTATAATTGCATTCACGATTCCACTCTCAAGTACTCAATGTGAACTGAATAGGAATTCAGCTCCACAACATAGCTGTGAGTTTTACCACCTTAATGCGTTTTCTGTTTGAACCAGAGCGGTGTGCATGCTTGTTTTCCAGATTGATTGATGAGCAGGCAATTTCTGAGGTTTCAAGATACACTTTTGCATAAACACTTTAACAGACAGTCATATTCTTAACGCCTTACCCCAAAAATGGAGATTGGGTTCAGAATTTATTAGCAACCAGCAGCCAAAACTGCACTGGGCGCTATGAACACTCCAAAATGCTTTTCAGAATTTATGTTTTAAGAATTTGGCAGACAGATGCTGTAACTCCTAGATCCCCAGAGAGCTTCTTTAAAAATCGAATGCAAAAACATCAACACTTTAACCCATACACTCTGGAGAGGGAGGCTTGACTCCTGAGTTCTGATTCAGAATTGAAATGTTGGCGAATTGACACACTGACCCTTGAGGATTTGCATTTACATGCAAATCCACAGCTGGTTTGTAGCAAAAATAATTTATTCGACATGTATCATGATAACAAGGCTTGTGAGATGTGTGAGTCTCCTTTTGTTGCATCCACAGAGAGGCAAGCCGCTCTGCTATAAAGGTGGATATGAGAGAACCACATAACAATTGTCAACCTGCGGTACAAAAATGGAAGAGTAATGGCCACTAGTAAAAGGCCAAGATGTGGCTGTGCTGTGCAAAGAAAGCCAGTGAAATAAAACTAAAACATGTTTTTATCCTTTGCCTATATTTATTGCCAGAAATGAACAAGAAAAGTTTTTATTCCTTATAAAAGTGGACAGACACCTATAAATTAGGGAAGAAAGCAAGAAAGTAAAGTGAATTACATGTAAAAAAAAAAAAAAAAAGGTCTGATATTTGGGTGTGCTTTGAATTGCAACATATCAGTAAAACTACCTGAAAACTAGATTGGGACAAATAAGACAAGTCAATCCACTGGTAAATAAACAAACAGACAAACAAAAAAATCTTTCGATTGCTGGACAACCTCATAAAACCGCAATAGCTGGCACAGCAAATGCCACAGATAACCAAAAGAGGACATCAGGTGAGGCTGCTTCCATTTACTTTCTAGACTCAGTCTGAAGCTGGGGTCAGGTTAAACATCACCAGAGATGTATGGTTGAAGATGAGGTCAAGTTCCAGTTAATGAAAGGTTAAACTCATATTCATGGTAAACAGATCAAATTCCCCTCCTTACATACAGAGGAGGTCAGGGTTTCTGGATGGATCAACACAACACTGGACAGTAACATGAGCGACTGCTGTTTACTTTCTGTTTCAAGCTGATCAAGCCCATCTTGTTTCTTTAAGCAATGATGAAAGTCCTCTAACCCTTAAGAGAAGCTTTTTTTTTTTTTTTTTTTTTTTTTAACCAAGCCTTGCTCTTTCATGGTTGAGATAAAAAACAAGAGACTAATTTGAAAATAAGTACCTGCATGCCTGAAAAGATGATGGTTTGAATTAAAGCTAATCTGAAAAGTAATTAAAAATAACCAGACCTTCACCACAGCACTGGTACATGTTTTTTTTTTTTTGTTTTTTTTTCCAGCCATGGTTGTTGACAATTTATCTGTGGCATTTCTTCTGCCTCAGGTATTCTCTTATGGGTCATATCACTGGGTAGAAACAGCTGACCTATATGGCTGTTTAGGTTGGGAGACTTGTTGGCAAATAGGACATTTCTTGGAGACTATTTTCAGCTGCAGATTAATGCACATTTGGTATGCCAGTGAATTATGACAGCTTGTGTACATGGGACTAAAAATAAACAACAGCTCCCATGTTAATCTTAATGAAGGAACATGCCACCCAGCGCAACAGTGTCAACCCTGTCTCCTATGAAACTGTATTTAAACAAGTTGCAGCAGCAAATATGTTAATATGTTTTGAAGGAAATGTAAAGCTGCCCCAATTACATATTCTATTAACATAATAAGGAAATGTTGTTAGCTAAGGTATTTGGCAAGTTACAAAAATGTTGATACATAACATTTTAGTCAAATGTTTGCTGACAGTGCATTTATTAGCATGTCAAATACAGCTATAATTAATTACAATGTTATTAAACTTTGGTATGGTTCCGTTTAGGCACTGACAGCACATGGTTAAGGTTAGGGTAAGTTCCAGTCATATCTTAATACAGAATGAGTTGACAGTGACTGTAGTTATCAACATTAAATGAGACCACAGTCTTTTCCTAATCTTGCCTTAGTCTAATCACAGATGGGGCTCAGGATGCAAACCTCTCCAGAGTCAAAGTCCTGTGCTTTGAGCCATCTTTCTACTGGTCCTTACCTCATATATTCCAGGCACCACTTGTCAGTCAGAGTATTTTATTGTTATTGTTGGATTTGGTCTTTTTGTAGGATTTGTTGTGAAGAAAAATATCGAATATGGCCAGACTTATCCTTTAAGAAGAGTGCAAACACTGAATAAATGAAAGTGAGACATGACTGGATGCACATGCAGATAATGTTTATTTTATTTGCTGCAGTTCCAAGATGTCCGCAGCTACCTTTACTGAACTGAAGCAAACGGAATTTGTTTAGGGGTGGTCGAAGCACCTAAGCAAAGAAAATTACACAAAAAATGTCACAGAAAAGCATCTTCCCATTAACAATGTGCTGGTCAAAGAGGGATTATTAATGATCCTACCTCAAACTGATGTTTTGAAGAAAGGCAAAATTGACTTTTTTTGAAAAAAAAAATGTGAACAGTTTTCGATGCGTGTCAGCTAGAATGTTTTTTTTTTTTCTTCTTTGTTTGCATATAGCTAGGACACAGGAGAACATACATATTGCCTAGGGTTAGAGGTACCCTTCAGTGGGTTAATCACCCTTTGATTTCATCCAAATTCATTTTTATGAAGGAACTATTCCCTTTTCTTCTTTTTATCCTTGCATGTCCATTACATAACCACCACCATATTTTAGTTTCACTCTGCTGAGCCACACCCCACTAACAGTAGGCCTACACCCCACAAATATGGCTTGTCCCTCAGTTTGAGAACTACCGCCTTAAGATGTGGGTATCATGTTGTGCAGAATGTACAAAATAGATTTTCTTTTAATCCCTCCAGCAGGTACATTGAAATTCAGTTTCAGTGTTTCAGTACAACTTTTTTTTTTGTAATATGTTGGCAGCAGAAGTTTCAGAGACAGGCTCCTCAAAATCTTGACACATAAAACTAAGATTTTCTGCATGAGTGGATACAAGTATAGGGGAAAGAGTTTTTGGTGCATGAATGAACTGTCCCTTTAAGATGGGTACTCTGCTTTAGAATCATGACACATCGATTATGCAAGGATATGGATCATTATTACACAGTAAAAGACACATAATAGCAAGCTTAAGAAACTTTTCAGAAATACAGACTTCCTTTTATTGCAGTATAGTGCTGCAATCAGATTAATATTTAGTACTGCACATCACTATTCTGTGTTTATATTGACAATCATAATTGCTGTTATTCTAACTTTTTCCTTATCGCTAATAGATGTGCTGTCCCTGCTGAACAGTTTGTGACCTTCGCCATGCATGTTCTGTCATGTGTGTAATTACTGTGTCTGCAAAATGTCCCATGGAGAAATTTGTTTGAAGAACTTGATTTTGCTTTTGTTTACTCTGCACCAAGATTCACTGACTTGATCATCATTCCCACTCACCACCATCGGTATTCCAGTGTGCAGCTTGAAGAGCGGTGCAACCAGCAACGGGAGCAAAAACAGAATGATAAACAATTTAATCTCACCTCTAATCATGCTTGTGCAGAGTGGTAAGCGAATGACATCAAAGAGACGCCAAGATATTACAAGTATGTGTAAATGAGAACTGTTTTGTCATTTCAACCCCGGTGGAATACAACAGGTATGATTTTATAGCAGCAAAAATTTTCAGGTAGAAACCAGTTTGTCATAAATCAACTGATGCATCCATGTGTTTTTACTGCCAGTAAAGCAGCAGAGATCATGGTTCATACTCTAGGGCAGGTGCAGCGGTCTCATTAGAGAAAGTTATCCATGACAAAGTCATGAGCTTCTGTAAGAACAAGGCAGCCAAAGCCTCACATTAGGATGTGGCCCATTTATTATGGATATGAACCACCCTCTCATTCAGAGTTCAGATCATATTAAATGGTATGACTGTGACAATGCACACACATTTGTCAATAGCAGTTCTTTCCTGAGGTTTTAACATAGACTGAATGATAATTAGTTTCCCTTTGTTGTCCTTATCTCTTACCTGCAGAAATGGCCAATTTATGCAGGCTGCACCCTGGCCAGGCAAAGTTGATGCTCCCCAGAGGAGGAAAGCAGCCATGTTTCAGACAATGAAAATGAACTCAGGGACAACTCAAGGTTGATTTAGATCCTGGGCAACATGGAATTAAATGAGAAACCAGGCCACACTAGTTGACACAGCTTCCTCTCAGAATGACTCTCATATGGTACCTGCATCACCAAGGAGCCTCATACGTCACCAAGATTTGGTCAAGTGAGAAAAAAAAATGCAAATGTCATATTGTTGAAATGCTGAGTGAACTAAATGTCAATCCATCTTTTCCATATGAGATATGAGATTGATGTGGATAGGCTATTGAAAGCAAGTGTGATAGATGCAGAAGGCAGGTTATACCAACAGCTGTGATATTTGAGCTGTGAAATAAGCCTTTTTTTTTTCCAGAGGAATAAGCAGTTCTCTTATGTCCTTTGCAGAGATAATCCTGAAAACACCCACAGTCTGTCTCTTATTTTATCTCATGGTTAGATTTTCTCAAAACTAATGACAACAAGGTACAATGCAAGAGACAGGTGGCAGCCTGCTATTTTCAATTATTAATATGAATCTTTAATTCTGAATATCTAAAGATGTTCAGTGACACCAAGAACATGGCACTGTGAGGGGAAGAACCCTGGTTATTCTTTAAACATTATCAACTTTAATTTTACATTTTCCACACCATGTTGGCCATCTGATCCACTTCACCTTAAAAATGATCACTTGTCAAGTCCTCACTACTTCTACTAGCTCGCAGCCAAACACATTTCACCTATCTTTTCATAATCCCCAGTTCACTTCCACATGTATTAGGAGCAACATCCACAAGCACGTTTTCCCTCTGATGCTGCTGCTCTGTGCGCGCACATCAGTAAATGAATCACGTAGCACTAGAACAGCCCTTCTTCATGCGATCTTGCCAGACCTATTGGAGAAACCCCCAAGGCAAGATCTGTCACTGTTCACTCATTTGCTGGAAGACGATCAGAAACTATGTTAAATGCACCAAGAAACAACCTACACCGGAGTCTGTTATAAAGGCGTCGAGAGGATTCCGGGCAGATCAGCACACTGTGAAGGGAGCAGGTTTCAACAGTTGACGCGGAGAGAACTGAGCGCAGGAAAAGCGATTAATTTTGATTATCTGAAATCTTCCAGCAGCCTTTTTTGCATTTTCTGGCAACGTTTACGGGGGCAGTGCAGATGAGCATTGTCCGAATGAAGGATGCGAGAGCACTGGGTCCAATTGGACTGGATTATGGGATTACTGGACTGATTATAGGACAATCATCGGGCAAAAGTCGCAGCCGTGCTATAGATGCTCTTGAATGACGGGAACACAAAAGGTTGGACAGGAGTAACAGCTCTATAGCCTGCTTTTATTCTACTTTCTGGCATGGGTAGGCTGTATATGCTACACGAGCAGAACCCATATGCAACAGTGTGCCGCACAGGGAAAAAAGTAAATGCATTGCGAATGGTAACATCGGCCAATGCTGCATTTTGAACGGGCATGTCAGAATTTGCTGTAGCCTAGGTGTAGATGTCGCATGAGGGCAATGCGCTTTTGTAAGCTACGGTCTAACCTTCACCAGAGAGATTCAAGCGCTTTAACCTTGGATGCAAGAGGGAATATTAATACTTTATAGTCATCGATTATTCATTAAGTCCCCCCGTGAGGAAAAAAAAAAAAAAAAAAAAAAAAACAACAAAAAAAAAAGCAAAGCATTTCTCGTACACTATGTTGAATTTGATATTTAATTCATACATCAGGTGTCGTCGGGCGGTCATCTTTGTTTACAGAAAGAGTTCATCGTAGCCGTGCTGCATATGAAAGAGGTTAAAATACCAATTTAAAAAGAGGTGGCGGTTCACGCATCGATTTAGTACCTAATTAGCCTGAGATCGGCGTCAACCACATGCCGGGTTCGGGTTTAGTAGTCTAGGTTGCCGTAATCAACAGGTTGAAAGTCAACGAGGATTTTTTTTCCCTTCTTTTTTTTTTTTTCTGTCTGCCACTACTGCATATCAGGTTGAAGGGATGCGTCTCTCTGTACCCGTTTTCTTTCTGCTGTGGGTTAAAGCCCTGACACTGAAAAATCTAAATTATTCTGTCCCGGAGGAGCAAGGACCTGGAACTGTTATAGGTAATATAGCAAAAGATGCCGGATATGGGACCATGGAGAGAGGGAAAAAATCTAACTTCAGAGTACTGGAGAATTCAGCACCACATCTGGTGGATGTTGACCCGGAGAGTGGACTAATCTTCACCAAACAAAGGATTGACAGGGAGACATTATGCAGGCGCAACCCAAAGTGCCAGCTGTCCATGGAAGTGTTTGCAAATGACAAGGAAATATGCATGATCAAGATTGATATACAGGACATAAATGATAACTCGCCCAGTTTCCCTTCAGATCATGTCAATATTGATATTTCAGAAAACGCAGCCGCTGGGACACGCTTCCCTCTCACTATAGCACATGACTCAGATTCTGGGGAAAATGGGATAAAGACCTACCAGGTCACAAGAGATGATTACAATACATTTTCTCTGGATTTAAAAGTGAGAGGTGATGGGACTATATATCCGGAGCTGGTGGTTCAGAGACCTCTGGATAGGGAGGATCAGAGTCATCACACCCTTCTTCTCACAGCAATAGATGGAGGGGAGTATCCAAGATCAGGCTCCATGCAGATCAACGTCAGAGTGACTGATTCGAATGACAATAGCCCGGTTTTTGAAAAATCCTCTTATGTTTTAGAGATTCCAGAGAATTCTCCCCCTGGAAAAGTACTTATAGATTTGAACGCCACTGATCAGGATGAGGGGAGTAACGGGCAGGTGGTCTATTCCTTCACTGGATATGCATCTGAGCGAATACAAGATTTGTTCTCCATCGACCCCAATACTG
The DNA here is from genome assembly GCF_007364275.1 of Archocentrus centrarchus. Classification (NCBI taxonomy): domain Eukaryota; kingdom Metazoa; phylum Chordata; class Actinopteri; order Cichliformes; family Cichlidae; genus Archocentrus; species Archocentrus centrarchus. The sequence continues at coordinate 19,633,748 of NC_044366.1, read as the reverse complement.
GCGTCATCAAGGTCCAGGGAGAGATTGACTATGAAGAGAATCCAATCATAGAGTTTGATGTGCAGGCTAAGGATCTGGGGCCCAACCCGATACCAGGCCACTGTAAAATTACTGTCAAAGTGCTTGACAAAAATGACAACTCACCAATAATTAGTTTTGTTTCTGTCCGGCAGGGAGCCATCAGTGAGGCAGCACCTCCAGAATCTGTCATAGCGCTGGTCAGAGTGACAGATAAAGACTCTGGCCGTAACGGTCAACTTCAGTGCCGGGTGCTAGGAAATGTACCTTTTAGACTACAAGAAAACAATGATAATTTTTATACGCTGCTCACAGATAGACCTCTGGACAGGGAAATGAAAGATGAATACAATGTAACAATAGTAGCGAGAGATAATGGGATCCCTTCTTTGAATTACACTAGGTCATTTACTGTAAAAATCTTGGATGAGAATGACAACGCACCACGCTTTACAAAAGCGGTGTATGTGCTACAGGTGCCTGAGAACAACATCCCAGGGGAGTATTTGGGCTCTGTTCTGGCCCACGACCCAGACGTGGGTCGAAATGGAACAGTAACATATTCCATTCTGCCATCACATATAGGAGATGTTTCAGTGTACACTTATGTGTCTGTTAATCCCACCAATGGAGCCATATATGCCTCCCGCTCTTTTAATTATGAGCAAACAAAATCGTTTGAGTTCAAAGTTCAGGCTAAAGATGGAGGATCACCTCACATGGAGAGCACTTCTACAGTTAGAGTCAGTGTTCTTGATGTCAATGACAATCTCCCAGTTATTATTTTACCCCTTCTGCAAAATGATACAGCGGAAATCCCAGTGCCTAGGAATGTAGGGATTGGATACATTGTGGCTACAGTGAAAGCAGTGGACCATGACCATGGAGAAAGTGGGCATTTGACCTATGAGATCACAGAAGGAAATGATGACCACCTGTTTGAAATGGATCCAGTGGGAGGAGAGGTCAGAACTGCCCATGCTCTTTGGGAGGAGGTCGCCCCAGTGGTTGAGCTGGTGGTGAAGGTAACTGACCATGGCAAGCCCCCCTTATCTGCCGTGGCTAAGCTGATCATTAAGGCGAACACAGAAACAGCAACAGGAGGGGGTTCCAGCGCGAGTGGGGAACAGCAGCACTGGGATGTGTCCCTGCCCCTCATAGTTACCCTCTGCATTATCTCTGTCATGCTCTTAGCAGTCATGACCGCCATCGCTGTCAAGTCCAAGCATCAAGATAAGGAGACTGGGAATTATAACTGCCGCATGGCTGAGTACTCCAATCCTCCAGTGGGGAAGGGAAAAAAGAAACGGATCAACAAGAGTGACATCATGCTGGTTCAAAGTGAGATGGAGGAGAGAGATTCTGCGAGTCGAATGAATGTGGTGAGCAGCCCGTCTCTCATCACCTCGCCAATTTGTTTTGACTACCAGAGCCCCCTGCCACTCACACTGCCCCGGTCAGAGGTCATGTACCTGAAAACCACCCCAAACAGCCTGACAGTCCCCAGGGCAGGTTGCCACTCTAGCTTTGCCGGGCTTAGCACAGACACTCCAGCGAATAGGATGTCAGTGATACAGGTAAGGATGCTGCTGCACTGTGTTCTTTATCTGCCCTTTATTCTTGCTTATCTGTACACACTGCTTAGCCATACTGATCTGACAAAAGAAAAGTAATCGACTGAAAAAAGAGAAACTCTGTCACTGTGAGCAGACATCATTATTTTCACTTTTTCTCTCCCTGTTATGATACTCTGAATAATTCTCTGGATATAAAGCGTGATGTGGCAGCTTACTGTTGAATCATATTCATGTTCTTCAAATGGCATTTAACTAAAGAGAGTTTTTTTTCATGTCTGTATTTGAGAATCATTTCAAAATTGCTCAATTTTAAGTCCTCTCTTGGAAAATGGTATAGCTGGTCTTCATAATCAGAATGCACTCACAGTTAGACATGCAAACAGTGTGAGTCTTGAACAAGGCTGCTGTGACCCTGCCAGATCTGCTGCTATAGAGTGAAAACAAAACCTCGCCTGAAATGTGGGATTGGACAGGTGTTTGAGCAGCTTGTCCGATCACATTACTGAACCAATGTGCACCAGACAGCGAGATGCACACAGCATAACCTTACAATCGCATTTTTCGCTCCCCGCAAATATGGGCCAGATCCACCCGCCCGTATCCAAAGTTGGCACGATAAGGCCATTAATAGGGTCCAGCCATGCCTTGTAGAGATGGCAGGGTTGAATACACGAGCCAGCTAACATGCTAATTTGACAGCATAGGCTTGTAGTGCTGTTTAGCACAGCAGAATTATCTCTTGTAAACGATGTAAATATCTAGGACAGTCTCACAGACAGTCTCATTTGGAGATGATAACGCAGATGACAAGGCCTGGCACTGTCACCAGTCACTAGAGTATGTGGGTGTGATCAACACAAACACATTATTGTCAAGATAGGGGGAAAAGGATGCTGATGACAGTGGCTAATGCTTAACTCTTTGCCTTGCCAAGGAGAGTGCATATGGTCACAATGGAGATTTGTTCATATCATGCTGTCGTCACTGCCAGTTGCTCAGCAGATTTTATTGATATCTTTCAGGTGCTAGAGTGATGATATTAGGGTCTAAAAGCAGGATAAGGGAATTTCTTTTCCTGTCTTAATCTCATGTTACTTGGGCTGTCAATGAAAACTTTAACATGGCCAATGCAAAATATTATTTTCCTTTCATTTCTAGACTGAAAATTTTCCCTCAGAGCCCAATTATGCTGGCAGCAGGCAGCCATTTGTTCAAAGGTAAGAGCACTAGCCAAAAACACCCTGACCAGTGCATTTAGCTTCTTCACTTTTGTATCAAACCAGCTGACTATGGCTATCAAACAGGAGTTAAGAGGTAAGTTAAGGTTTTTTTGTTTTTTGTCCTCTTTCTGTTCTGCTGCAGCTCAACATTTAAGGATGCAGAACGAGCAAGCCTCCGAGACAGTGGCCATGGTGATAGTGACCAAGCTGATAGTGACCAGGATACTAATAAAGGCTCACACTGCGACACGTCTGCCAGGGAGGCCCTCAAGATGAAAGCAACAGCAGTTAATGGCCAGCCTTTCGAGCAGGGTGAGTGGACATCTTGAAGATGCCTATCTGACTCTTGCACTAGACATTATTTATAGTTTATCCAGTGGGAACTTGAATACGGCTCACTGATCTTTAAGTGGGGTGCTACCAGTTTCGAGGTACAGCCAAAGCAGCCACGTCTTCCAGCAACAAGCTGAACTGTTATTAGATGCAGTGTTACTTCGTTCCAGGTAGTGTTACTTTGTTCCACTTTATATTGCATGCGGCCTGAGCCTGTTTCAAAGATGACATGAAGGCACCAGAGAGGAATGTAGATGGTAGTTTAAAAGGATAAAAGAGTTCCTTGGCTGAAGGTAGAAACTGCAAACATCTTCTGTCTGATTTAGATATCAAACCTTCTCATATGCATGGCAAAGTGTACCTCCGTAGGTGTCTCTTTTGATCATGTCATTATTTTAACACAGGTTTGTCACATACATGTCTTGAATAAGATGACAGAGACAAGAAAGCATGATCGGCACTTGCAGTGCAAATGACAGATATTTATGGTGCAACATGACAGAGTGTTTCCACCTTGTGCTTGGAGAGACTTTCTCAGCTGTTATTGGTTTTGCTGTGGTTACACTGTTTTGAGAGGAGCCTGCTTTCCAACTGAAAATAGAAATGTTAAATTTTATTTCACAAATCTGAAACGATCGGCACTGCCAGGAGTATAATCATAGATGACTGTCAATCTGTTTCAACCTGGCTGACCTGATAGGGTCTGATATATTTAGCTATTGTGGATATAAACTGAAAATATGAGAGCAACTCTCAGTGGTAAGATAAAAGATAATGGGGGACTTGAGTGAAGTGGTGATGTTTCTCATTTCCTTGTCTGCGCCTTGGAAGAGAATGGCTGTGGTCATCATGTCCCTGTGCAGTACTTTCCACACCATTTACATTGCTATGTACTGTTTGTTTGCAGCATACTCAGGAGGGCAGAGATGGAAACACTCTTGCGGCTGCCAAAAGGATGTGCGAATCTCTCTCTCTCGATCTATCTCACTTTTATATATGTGTGAGTATGTGTGTGTGTGTGTGTGTGTGTGTGTGTGTGTGTGTGTGTGTGTGTGTGTGTGTGTGTGTGTGTGTGTGTGTGTGTGTGTGTGTGTGTGTGTGCATGCTATGAGGAATTATGATAGACCAAACTTGACTCTGTGGGAGGTGTAAATTCAATCACTTTTTTTTTTTTTTGCAGCACATATCTGAATCTGATTCAACCCAAGTTCTAAGGCCAATCACATGAAGAGAAATTGAAGGAGATGTTTTGTACATGCAAAACTGAATACTTACAAGTGCAGCACTGACACTTTCTTGACGGGAATGTCAGTTAATTTATAGACCTGCATTTGTAAGATAAGAGAAAAGCGATGAAGCCGGGCTTCGCTTTTAATATCAACATGTTTTGCTAATGGCTTCCGTGTTTGCTTGTGAGGAATGTAGTTAAAAGGTAAAACTAATGGTTGGATTAAACCCTGTTCTCTCTCCTGGGGTTGGTCAGTTGAACATTAAATGGTGTCACTGTTTGCAGACTACAAAATGGAAGGTCTACATTATGCATTATTCCTTAGACTTGATCACACAAAAACACCCTCCAACCCACATACTCCTTCTGTCTCTCTCTCTCTCTCTCTCTCTCTCTCTCTCTCTCTCTCTCTCTCGCACACACACAAACACACAAACACACACCACACAAACATGCAGGTACATTTATTGAACAACAAAGCCACTGTTTTGCAGATTTAGACAAGATAGTGCTATTATCCAAAATGGAGACACCTCAGAATTTTAGTTCCAAATGCACCAACACAAAAGCTTGCGGGTTAAGTAGTATTGCTTTTATGTCTTTACCTTTACCATCCCTCTAGTCTCCTGGCTGCTTTGATACAGGTAATATATGCACCTGTGCAGCTTCCACCATCATGCACTCTGAATATTTATTCACTCTCACAGACACCAGATGCACAGTGGGTATGTTGCTATGCTTTCTCTGATTCTATTTATAATGGGCAGGCAGTTTCTTTGTTTTTGAGAACACATTATTGTTGCATTCTACAGTTGCCCATAAGATCACAGCTATTTGTCACTTTGTCATGTTTCTGTTATGTGGCTGTGTAAATGCGACAGCAGAATACATGAAGGTGCTCTGTCATTTCAGAGCAAGCATTTAACAACATTTTGCTCAGCGATAAATGCAAAATGGAGAGCAGGCAGAGCAGATGAAGGCACTCCCACTTCATTTAGTCTGCTTTAAACAACAAAAATTCTACAACAGCTAGCAGTACTCCAAAAATAAAAAAATAAAAAAAAATTGCAAGCTAGTGTGCCTAGTTATGTGAGTTACAGAAAAACCTATAGTGCAGGACAATAAAAGTGGGATTTTAAAGAATTATATAAATGCACAAAAAAGGGTTTACACAGTGTTTATATACAGTGTATAAACACTTAATATATGGCTTCTAATACACTACAAGTGTATAAACACTTAATATATGGCTTCTAATACACTACAAGTGTTTATTAATATGCCTATTTTTCTCTATAACTCCTCTTGTGGGCACTGGTGCCTTAACAGACAGTGGATTGAAATATAGCAAAACACAGTCATATCATAATTGTGGTATCATAAACAATTTAATATTCTTAATTGTCTTTACAGGAGAAGTGCTGTTAATACTATAAACACTTTAATATGGCCCCATATCTACTTAAAACTACACCAAAGCTTGTTGTTAATCATGTATTCACTGTTTACATGCTGGTCGGTAGTGAGCCTATAATGAAAAGTATTATTACATAAGAATTTAATCTTATATAATATAAGCATGTCCTTCAATTACTCTGGGTTTTCTAGCATCACACAATAGCGCCAAGCTGCAAAAATACCTCACTTTGTTGTTGCTGTACCTTCTAAGTACATACATCCTTTTGCATCAGCATCATCTGCTCGCTCCTCTGTATTGGTGATAGGCAGCATGGAAATGAATTCAGCATCTCCCTGCTTCTCCTTGCTTATGCTTATTGTTCTGGCCTTGTGTATCTGTGCATAAAAAATACTTTTCTCTGTGGCACTGGAAAGAAGACGGAGAAACACAAATGCACGGGGCACAGAACTGTAATCTGGGTTGTAGATGCATCAAAGCGTATAGCACTTACAATATACAGGATCTGTGCTGCAGTTATGCCAAATCAAAGCCATAATTTAGTTCTCCCATGTAAGATGCTTTTTGAGCTCAAATGCATATTTTGAATCCTCACAAAGCACCATAATAGTTTATGCTAAGAATGTGACATAAGTTCTTATAACCTCCGGTACGAGAGGGCAAAAATACAGTCTGAAACCCAGAAGTTAAATTTCTTTTTGTAAATCTAAAAGTAACGGGACTTGTCAGCGTGCACTTGTGTTTTCAAAGGTACTGAATCAGTACTAATGTTAATAGCAACAAAAGACTTAATTTCTACCGCTTATCTACCTTTAAGTACAATCACTAAGTTTTCTGTTGGTTCGCTAACATCGGACAGGCCAGCTATAACTTAAAAAAATTGTTAAAGCACTGTTGATCATATCCTGATGATTCTTTTGATTTGAGAAAAGCATGTTCAGTGTAAATTCCCAAAGCATTTAAAGCTTATTTGGATCCAAGAGTAACAAACATGTAGCAGTTTCAGAACTGATTATTAGAAAAATCTAAGACTGTGCCAATGTGTAACTTTTAAAATGTACATAGACTATGCACTGACTGGTTTAATTCTTCTCAGAGTAAGAAAACGCTTCTCACATCTGAACATCCTTTATATAAATATAATGTTTGGTGTGTTTATCTAGCTGGGTATAGCAGCAGAGCGTAAAAGCAGCATACAAAGTTAAAAGGTAGTTTTTTCACTGAGTGAACTCTGCAAGGTCTGTGTTTATGCTCATTTTGATGTGAGATCTTTGTCTAAAAAAACCTCAATGTGAAGGAAAAATTGGCCTATACAAAAAGACAAAAAGTCACATCTCATATACAATTAGGAGATTACATGATTCAAAATTACACCTATTATTCCCGAACGCTTTACATTGCACATAAAACACACAGTGTTACAAAGAAATGTCTGTTGCTCAGAAGTGTAACACATTTAAAGCCATTTTAACATTTTGTTGAGGGAAAAAAAAGTAAAAATCTTTCCCTTCAACGTTCTTGCAAGCATTGAATCTGTAAAACACTTCTGATGTAAATTAACAACCCCATTTAAATCTGCCCAGTCCTTATAAATAACAGTTCCATTATATCCTATGGCTATGTGTGGGTGTGTTGGTGTTCATATACTTGAGCAGCGGTATGTGATAATTGTGGCATGTACTTTGCAAATGAGCTTTCCACTGCCTGTGTGGCACATGGTGCTGCTTTTTACTGCTCTTGGGGGTTTTGGCATTAAGAAGGTATCTTTTTTTTTATTTTGAACTTCCTCTTTTGGGTTCAGTATCCTCCAGCAAATTGGTTGAGACCAGTTTATGTGGAAGGTGATAGTGATCCTCCCGTCCTTTGAACGGGAGGATCTCTCCACTTCTTCTAGGATGAGCCCATTCATGTGGAGCTTCCTCTTGTTCCAGGCTGTGTATTCCCATCCTCATCAGAGCCAGGTTTCAAAATGAGATCAAGTGCCTCATTCAGGGTTACTCATTTGCTCCACAGAATGGCATGTGAGCAAGTTAGAGAAGTCTTATCTAGCTGATCAGGGGTAGCATCAAGCAATTTGAGTTGAATATTGTAGTTATTGATTGGAATTTTTTTCCACAGAAAAGTGTTTTTTATTCATGAAAGAGGACTGATGTGACAATTTAACATAATATATTTAAGGATTGTACTAGCAGTGTTTGTGTCCTGTATTGAGACACGCCGATCTGTATGAATGTTTTTGACATATTTAGCAAAAAGTGTACATCTATATCTTGATGCATTCTCAATCATCCAGGTAAGGAAATCCCAGGAAGTGGAATCTGTTTATCTGGACACAGCAGAAAACACCATATCCAGCTGAACGGAATCAACTTTCTGGAATGGACAACATCAAAATATTTAATCACATACAAATCAGTTCATTGTTTGCATTTCTTTGCTTGTTTAGTGAAAGGGTGCCTTTAAAACATCAAAGTTATCCCAACAATTGAAAACGTATTTATTAGAGTGCAGTTTAATCAGTCAACAGAACAATCGGAGGATTCTTTGAAATATTAGGTTTACAGATGAAATTGCAGTTTCATCTTCATGTATAACAAATGAGTGAAAACTAGGATTTGCCGCCAATTTACAAAGACGTGTTTGACATTTTTATTCATGCCACTACATGCAAAACATCTCATTGCATCATTGTTAAAATTAATTTCAATAGCAAAGTGTAATGGCGTCAGAAAAAATAACACCTTCTACATCATTACACCGTGGAAATTGGCTCAGTGGTACGTGTTGCTTTCTGTGTGCTTATTGTACCCCTCCAGGATTGGGTGTGGTGTGAAATGTAAACGATGGATTTACAACCCAGATATAGAGCCTCGCCTGTTTCTCCTCTGTTGCTGATATTTAATATCATGAACATGTTGCATACTCCTGTGGTGTGGTGTGCAGCATCAGCCAATCCAGTAGAATCTACTACAGTCATGCAATAACCAGTGGACCACTTAAATCACCACTACTTAATACTTTCCATCTGGACTATATTTAAACTTATTGTTTGGCATTTTAAAAGAAGCTTATTAATCTATATTTTAACATATGTCCAAAAACAGTTGTTTAGGGAGCTTGTTGATGGCTATTTACTATAGCAGAGATCCACAACTGTTCACAGTACAGCTCAGTTCACGATATGCATCGACTAAAAAAATGAAAAATGTGCCGATGAGCTCCTGGCTATGCACCAGAGTCCTTTAAAATAATTAGAAGTACTCAAGGTCAAATGGCATTTCCAAAATTAAACTAAAATCCACTGACTTGGACATATTCTAGTATTAATCTGACAGTTTTTGAACTTCCTCCCAAAAAATCTTATCATTTGAAGCTTTAGAAAAATATACAAAAATGAAAATAATGAGCCTGCACTGTGTCGAACAACATCCCAGCTACCGAATGTTTCAAAACTTTCTGGTCAGAAATGCCAAATGCAGTCATGCAAATTCGGAGTTGTTTTTTTTTTTCTTTTTGTTTGTTTCACACAAATGTCTTCTGATGGAAATGTAAATGAAAACAACATCACTTCCTCTGCACCAGATGATATTTTCCAGGAAACACCTACACAGGTTGTTGAGAACAGGAGAGGGAAAAGATTTCATATATAGGACGAATCATTCGTTTGGTACAATAACGAAAAAAGAAATGAGTAAAATGAACTTTTATTTTTTTATATGACATTTTTGTACATCACTACTTTAAGGATGCAGTGTGAGCAATTTTTAGAATGAAAAACATGCACTGCTAAATTTGAACCCTCACATAGCTTTTGCAATAGGCTGCTGTTGCTATTTTATTCTGACAGTGTCTAGTGACATGTACAAGGTAACACACACTTGATATCAACAATGAGCCTTAGCTATGAGTTGTATTTTAATAGTATCAGAATTTGCATCTGTTTTTTTTTTTGTTGGTTTTTTTTTGTGGGGCTTCATTTATTGCCGTTCATCCTTCAAATGCCTTCTACATCATCTTCTAGAGTTTTTTTTACTCACCTCAGCAGGGTCCAATAACAAAATGTTTAACTGTTTTTGCAGAGCAAGACAAATCAGTCCACTGCACCGATGAATGTCGTGCACTGGGACATTCTGACAGATGCTGGATGCCAAAGTTACGGGTAGGAAGCCAAGCAGACAGCGCCGATAATCGCACCAACCTTTTCATCCCTGTGGGAATGGATGCCATGGTAGAGACAGAGATTTATGGCACCATCAGCTGCAACAGCAGAAAAACGCTCAGCACGTTTGGAAAGGAACAGCGGGACAGTACAATCCTTGTGGCCAATGTCAAACCTTACTTAAAATCACAGCGTGCACTAAGCCCACCGCTCCAGGAGAGTCCATCTGCGTCTAGTAGTCCCACCAAGAGTAGTGTGCCCCTGGACTTGGCCAACCAAGAGTCCAAAGAAGAGAGGGACGGGGGTTCAGACAGCAGTGCCTATGGCCCTCCAGATGGCCAGTGCTCCCCACTGCACACAGAATTGGAGGAGCCCTCCTACCTGACCTGTGAGCTCAGGCCTAAGTCCCTGTCAAGCAGTCTCATTCACAGCTCTGTCATCAGCCAGGAGTGTGGGGGGTCAGATTGTGCTCTCGACCCCCGGGACTCTGGTAACTGACAGGTGAGGCGATCCCATTCTCTCTCACCTGCCAGGGGTGATGATGATATCACAGATCAAATGACCAAGAGCTGATTTAATTTGACCCACAGAGGTGTTCAGACACGCATTGTAACCAAAAACCATCTGCTTTGTATGTCTTTTCTTTTTGAGTTTGTGACTTGTTGTGTTCAAGTGAAATATGTGTCTTTGACTGCTGTGAAGGTTTGGGGGTGGGGTGGGGGGGCAATCAGTGCTTACCTGACTACAAGTGTTTTCATAGTGTACTGTACCTGTCAATTTAGGTGTCTGTATTTTACACATTTCAAACTCCAATTTTGTGAGGCTGTTGCACAAATTGCTACTGTTAAGCTATTGAGTCCTGTCTGCTTTTGTACAGTGAAGCTTTCTGTCTCCATTTAGTGTATAAGGAACATCTCTTTGAATATCGCAGCAACTGAAATACATATCAGTGACGTTAAATTCAAAAGTGAAGTGTCTTATGAACTGTTAATGGTGGTGCAACAGGGAATGTCCCTTTTCATAAAACCATTTGAGGTTCCTCTGAAAACAATTTTTTAAGAATGTATTTGTAATTTTATTGTTGTCCTCTCTGCAGTTTATGTGAAAATAAGCTGAGCTTACACGTGAATGTGGGCCACTGTATTTGTTGTGTATTTTATTAAATTTGTATACACTGTGTGTGCATGGAAGGCAATTATTTTTGACTGGTGACAACTTCTGAAGCTGTCTTGTTTATGTGAGAGAAGTGCTTTTATGTCTACAAGGTGCTTAATATGTGTTAATGACAGATAGCACTAGTGAATCTGCAAATGTGCCAACCTTAGCTATATACTGTATACCAGCACATGTGACCTAGCAGTAATAAAGATCTTAGTCACAGGAACTGCTAAAGAAAATCACAATCGACATTTTACACACATTTCTATTTAATAAAGGCAAATAAAAACAGGCACTGTGTATTAGTGCACCCAACAGAAGATGAGTTGACTCCCTCTGCTCAATGCTTTTATTATTTATTATTTATCATCATATGGTAGAGATGGATAAATTTCCAGGGATATTTTTATATTCAAAGTCATCTGAGCTGCTGTCAGTCTAGGCTACTTGTGATTATAGGTTTGTTAAATATGCATGTTTTTTGACAAATGATGAGACATGACAATCAAAAAAAAAAAGGAAAGGAAAGGAAAGGAAAGGAAAGGAAAGGAAAGGAAAAGAAAGTGACATTCAGCAGTAACAAGCAGTTACAAGCAAGGACTTTTGTAACGAATTCTTTGATTAGATAAAATGAAAGTTTAATGATCCCTGTGGGGGGAAGTAGGTCATTGCAGCAGCAAAGGATTGAACAAATAGTGCTATTAGAGGTTATCGCAACTATATGCAAAAAAGAAAGAAAGAATTATGCAGCGAGCACAAATAAAACATCTTCACTGCAGAGATTTCAAGGTTAGGAAACACTGGCGTTTAATATCTGGGACTATAGTCTTTTTACTGACTGTACAAAATGTTCGATATTTGCTCCCTTCCTCATTATAAGAGCAAATGTGCAAATTTGCTGTTTGTATGCACTGTACACTATTTACTATTCAAGCCAGTGCAGAAGGGGTAGGTGTAGTGACAGAAGGCCATAGTCTGCAGACATATTCAAACAGGCAAACTGCAGCAATCCATCCATTTGCTAATTTCTCTCCTGCTTTCCAAATATGGCTGCTGGTTATCCATTCTGGTGGAAGACAGGGAATAAAATTTTGCTGTAACTATTTTTTTTTTCAAAAACTGCTGCCAACAAACTCACTTGACATTTTCTATATGGAGAGATTAAGTATAAGCACAGATGTATGTTTACCAAGTTAGATCACTAAACTTAGGAATCCTGAAAATGTAGAAATGTTTTCTATTTTTTTTTTTTCATCTGTAAAACAATCACACAAAAACCTCTTGCTTCTTTTTACTTAGTTTAGTTTCTCCATCTGGAGACACTGACTTTTGTACCCTGGCTCAGTGAGCGGTTTGAGAATGCCTTGTTTTTCATGAGCTCTGGATAACAGAATCCTGTCATCTACTGAGAGCTGACTATAAGTACGACTCAGTTTCTCCTCGGGGAAAACACATTAATTTGGATTTTGATTTGCATTTGTTTTGGTGCTGGTATTGACACAATTCCAGACCTAGATGTCTCATCTCAGCAGGCAGCTCTGATGAGCTCATCTGCATAAGTTGAAATACTCTTTGAGAGGGAGATTGCGTGGGTCACAGCAACTCATCCCATTGAAATACAGACAGAAACATCACATCATTTTATCTGTATCAGTCCCAGGGTTTCAGAACACGGGGGATGAAGACAGGTGAGCAGAATGTCAAGTGGAAAAGGGTTGAACCATTTGCTGCGACTCTTACTCCTCCAACTTTTGAACACTATATCACTTAAGGATGTAATACAGGTTAAACTTCCACTTCTGCAATAATTATGCAAAATTTGCTTTGAAGCAAGCCTTTTCTTAATTAACACTGTGCTAGAGTACAGCTGTTTGACAAAAAGTGCTATGTTGTCGAGGGGAGCTGAATGCAGATTAAGGACTAGCATGCAGTGTTGGATGAATATGACTTGTCTCTCAGAATGATTACAGTCACAGTGAAAGGGAATTACAGACAATGAAACTGATATGTGTAATACCTCCATTCTTCTACATTTTACATACACAAATGATCTATTCAAATGAAAATAGAATGAGCACTGTACCATTCAGTTGTGAAAAATTGACATGCTCACCCTGAGTACTTAAGCTTTTAATTCAATAATTCAATAACAGCCGATTAAGAGCTTGTCTTCCACCTCCACTAAATTCTATGGGAGATGGTTCCACTTGGCTGAAAACTGTTGGTGGGGAAACAACAGTAAGCAATATTGAGAGTGTAGTTTTCATTTTAACTCAGTGATGTCGTTGAACACAGCGTGCATGCCTTTAGGCTGAATTTTCAAACACTGCTTTTTAGGTTTATTTGCATTTTAAACCTAGAAAACAAACATGCATATAAACAGCTTAAACAGCACACCATTAGGTAATGCAAAGTAGAAGCCACTGCATTTATCTTAAAGAGATTTTAATTCGAAAACCAGGTTATATAGCCTAATACATAGTGAGGTAATTCATGTTATAATGAAACAACCTTTTCCCTTTTCCAACATAAAAAAGGAAAGTCCCATGATAGGACATGATCCAAAGATGACTCTAATTGGTTTTCGAAACAGAAATTTGCTGTCATTTTTATTAGTTCAAGTCTGGATTGAAAGAATAACTTTGGAAAATCCTTTTCATGCCTGGAGTTAGGTAAGAAGATACATACAAACCTCTCATATCTACGTGGTAAATGCAGTATGACCCCATAGCCAATTACCTTAGTACAACAACTGTGAAGAGGGGAAAATGCTCTCTCATCTCTGAAGCTCACTAATTTACAGTTATCTAGTTTATATCATGTTTCATTATTTTGTTCAAAAAACAAAGTGTCAAAGACGGTTTGTTGTTTTCCTGGAGGATACAGAGAGTCGCGAAGGCAATTCCATTTTAATCAAGAACCAGTCGAGGTGCGGAGCTACGCAGTATCATAGTATCAGAAAATATGCAATATCAGAAAATACTATCAGATGTGAAATCAGCATTAAGAATTGCCTTAGAAAATACTGGGCACAATTGTCAGGCACATGTACAGTTCCCAGAACTGTCTGACCAGGCCCACAGCATAAGATGAAGAGTGGCACATCTCACGATACTGAAATCATTTTGTACTGCACAGTAGTGTTTTACTTACATGTCAGGAAAGGCATCTAAAAATCTACTAAATCAAATATGGAGAGTTACCCAATGTGCTGGCCATTTGTGACAAGGCATCAACTGAAAGCAGCTTTATTTTTATTTAAATTATGTTATTGGCTCACAGTCATTGGTTAATTAGTATTAATAATATGTAATATATCATATAATATTCTTATTAGTAGTACACCACACTAGAGTATACTGTATAATCTGTCATAATATTGTTTCATTTATCAGTGTATTTATGTTTTATATCAATATTTAGTAACTTTGCCTTTAAGGTAAATACAGGGGAGTAAAATATTGCCATTTAAATTCTATCAGCACAGAAGAAGAAACTAGCACAATATAGAAATATTTAGATCAAGTCAATGACACATCAAAACTGTACTTCAGTTCACTATGTGAATAAATGTACTTAGATTCATTTTAAGACAGTAGTTCATTCCTGTTGTTCCTGCTCAGATAGAATGGTACTGAAAATGTCAGATTGACTATATTGATAGCCACTCTTCCCAAAATGAAATTGGCGGTGACTCTGCCACCCCTTTATACATGCCCCCTGTCAGGTTAGCTGTTCCATGTGTCTTCATTTTTATGGCTAGCTAAAACTTACTGTGGGCATTTTTAGTGTAGCGGTATGGATCAGGGTGTCAGTCTTTTCATTTTTAGGTAAGTAAATATTTTGACTGCAATGTGCCAAGTCAGGGTTGTTAAAGTTGTTGAGTTACAAGGATGAGAGTACAATACAGCTTTTTTTTTGTCAGTGGATTTTAAATTTCAACTACATGTTACTCAGTAATGATGAAATATAGACGACGCACTGTGTCTGGGTAGAACCTTCTTATCTTCGTGTACTGATGATGCAGAAAAGCATTGTGTTTTTTTCAAAAGATTATGGAGCTGTTTTAGTGACTGAACTACACAGGCCAAAGAAGATGATTGTAAAAACCCTTGTGAAAACACACTGAGAAAAAACCAAACAGTTAACCAAATTGATTAATGTGTTGTTAAATTTCTACCAGGCACAGTGACATGGAAATAAATGTACCTGCCAGCTTTCACTATTCAGTAATGATTGCTTTAATTTGGATTCAAGGTAGTGCTGTAATGATATGCATGTGTTGAAGCAACTGCACTTTCACAATTTATTTTTTCCTTTATAACAGTGGACAGACTTGACAGGACAGCAAAGGAGGCATTTTCACAATACTGTCCTTTAAACATTATTCTGCTAACATTCTTAAAAGATATATGCCACCACAGACTGCATTTAGTTTTCATTCAGACCCAATGGGAATTAACACCCCTTTTATTGACCCCGTCTGACAGAAAATTCCCGACTACACAAACGTTTCATTTTAAGTGGTTGTTAAGAAGGTGTTACTAACACATTCTCCTATGGGAGGAGTTCAAATGTACGCCAATCTGTCAATCATGATTAATGCTGAACGCCAAGAAAGGATATAGCAAAGGGAAGCGATCCGGCAGGACTTCACACAGGTTTCACTATGTGCTACTGGGTCATGACATACTTTCCTCACTTTGAATTGGGCAAAAATAGTCCTCTACATGCCTTTTTAGTGACAAAGTGGGCCAATATCTGCATAAAGTGGAAAAGCTAATGCGCTCTGTCATATGCTCAAAAGTTCTCAGTCTAAAAAGCTTCACCCTTTAAGTGCTTTGTCTGCCATCATAAATACACCAGAAAAGAGAGAAAGGAGGCACTAGGCGGAACCAAGCAGAGTACAGAAACTTGCCCAGCCTTTTAGAATCAATAGACAGTTTATTAAATCAATACACAGTTTGGTGTAGCAAAACCTGGCTGTCTGACAAAAGTGGTAGATGTTCAAGAAAATTTAAGTGTCATGCAGACAGAAGTGCATGATCCTTGGACTTTTCAGACACAGCAGACCTTCACATGTTTCACCTGTTGGATACTGGCAGAGTAACAGTAAAGGTGAAGATGTCACAAAGGTTTTTATAAAGCATGCTGTGTTGTTAAGCTCCACAGTTTGCTAAAGAGGACAGCTCTCATTAGCATTTACTGTAAGTTGGCTCTGAAGTTAATGATGCAGCCAACTTGTCTGGAGGTGGTTTTAGCTTGAGTTAGTTGGGAGTTTTTAAGTTTGCATGAGAATGCATACATTAGCACATTAACTACATAAGTATTTTGATCCCTGCTTCGTATAGAAAAACAGTTTTTCTTTGCATTTCAATTTAAAATAACTTACAGAGAACTTAATACATGACCTGTAAATTGTATGTATTTACTTTTTGTGTTGCACAGTAGTTGTGTGCACAGAAACCCTAGAACAATAGAAATCCTTAGGTTGACACAGCTCATCCACCTAATCATTGTTGCAGCAGCAGGACAACATGCCCTGTCTCTTCACTAAAACTGCACAGGAACAGCTAGCAGAACATGACACAGATCGATTCATATGCGTCCCACTCACACAAGCCTGCAGCACCCAAAAAAAAAAAAAAAATATCAGTTGCCAACCTCCCAGTGCCAGACACCACAGGATAGCCCCAGAGGTCCTGTGACTATGCTCCAATGGACCCATGAGTTAGATCTGTTTTGGTGACATAAGGGAAACCAACACATTAGATGGTTTTAATGTTGTTGCTAATCTGTGTATATAACCTCCCTTTAGTGAGTTGGAAAATATATTGCCAGACAAATTAAATCCACAAGACAAAAAATGCAGTTATAGATGGTGTGAAAAGGATAAGGCAAAGCTACATTTTAAAGTTTACCATGTTGCTGCAATTTCACTAGTATTAAAGCCCTTATGCACCCATTGTCCACCCACAGGTGTTTTTTTTTTCACTTGTTTTAGCTGATTAAACCTCCCCTGAGGACTGTGTGGGTGTGTTCAGGCAAGTGCTCAGCTGACATCTCCCTCACTCTCCTGTTGGTTTTATTTCACCTGTGGGGTCAGTCAATTTAGACCTTTATGATTATTAGTACACAGACTGTGGGAACATCATGTAATTCCTAGCAAAGCTTTGCACAAAAGAGATCTGAAAAACTGGAATAACTTACTCATTGGAGCCTTACCAAACTTGCCATTTAGGATATGCAAACATATTGTATATGAATGCAAAACACTGATGAAAGTTCACTTGCAGTGGCTACCCAGTCCAGGTAGTTTTATATCTCCTGTAAAAGATAACTAGATTTCATACTTGTTAGGACTTTTATGGGGGGGGGGTTGAACAACATTTAAAAATATTCATTTTAATTACAGTTTTGTTATTGTCTTTTGGGGGTTGCTTGTTTTAATAAGCACTTGAACTCAGATTATTCCCCATTCACCTTTTCTTTCACTGTCTTTAATATTCTGCAGTGTTCTCAGTAATTGGTCATTTTGCCTTGTTTGTTGTTAGTCTGTTTCAACAGTTTTCTTCTCAAATCTGCCGATTTGCCACAGCTTTTGGTATGCTCTAATGCTCGAAGAAGAATGTTTATATTAATGGCTAGGGATGAGAAAACCCTATCATTACATTATACAGCACAGTGGATGAAACATTAAACATGTCTCACTGTGACTAAAATTAAGTTTTCTGGGTCATCTGTTAGTAATCAGCAAAGTGATATATTAGCAATAGACTTTTAAGGTTCACTAGTTGAAGCAACTGGTACACTGGGAGTAGTATGGCTATGGAAATTGCCCTTCATACTCAAGCACCTTTTTATCCACCGATTAGCTGTACTTTGGTATATAGGTTAAACAATTTTCATGCAGCTTTGACGCTTTCTGTTGAGAAGCACTGTTATTATAAATAAGGCATTTAAGAGAATATCCTCATCCACCTATCATCGTGTTTCACCCAGAGAGAGATCAGTCCGCTGGCATAAAACTATGAAAGGCAGCTGCCAGCAACCCCCTCCCTCTCCGAATGAGCAAAAGTAGGTTAACCATAACACTGTGCAAGTCGGGTAAATATCACAGCCAGCCAAAAACTCTCAACCTCATAATGAGAGCATTTGTCTACACGAACTCTTAAGGGCCACTTATCAGACCTCCATACGTTGACCAACAGATTAGGTTACTTACTTTTTCTACTTTAGGAATGAGATTTTCCATGCAAATGCATGCAACCACTAATACAGTTCATACAGGGGTTTATCAGCAGAGGTAAACACATGTTAAGCACCAGTGTTATTACAGGGGATCACATTATTGTGGTGTCTGTGATTATGTGTAATCTATTTAGTCATGACACACACACTTTCATTTACATGTAAACGTATTGATGGATGTCGCAATGCCTTTCATTTCCACTGGCAGCTGTTTGATGATAGAGTCTCGCAGAAGCCATTCATCAACTACAATGCAACTGTGAGACCCGCAAACTGGACATGAATGTCCTGTGGGGCTGTCGTTCCACAAGGAGAGTGTATTTATAGATGTGAAATGGATTCATCATGAATGCCCAGCTAAGGTAAACTGTGGCCCAGAACAGTCTATAGTGTTTTAAGAAGTAATGCCAAATCTAATAATTTTGGCAGCTGCAGAAATGCATGACCTTACGCCAGGATAAAAATATGATTTGTTTAAAGGAGAGCATGACAAGGTGCCATGGCACTTGAGTGGATTAGTACAACCCCCTGGGAAATCATCCATTTTCAGCTCTTGCATGGGTTTGAATCTAATTGCATGCAATGCTATTATATATCTCTTCTCAATCCTGTTCAGGATCACTATACATTCTTAACACCAAAATGATGAAGACAGATGAGATTTCTGTAAAAGCCCACATGCTCTGAGAAGCAATGGACAATAAGGCCATTTTCAGAAGATCTTTCTGCTTATTTTAGCTTTATCTTTTGCTTACTATTTTAGCCATTAAATGAATGAATTGCTTTTCAAGCACAGTTACATACCACAGGTCACACACTATCACTGTATATTAAATCATATTTCTTGAAAGCTCTTCAGAGCACATCAAGGATAAAAAAAGATACAGAAATATGCTTTGGAAATTATGAAATGATTACAATGATTTATAAAGGTCAGACAAATGTGCCTTAAAATGAATTTGTTCATAAGGTCTTCCCTTGCGTATAGAGTGCTGCAACTTCTCATATAGTGATGCCTAACAAATCCAAAATATCAGCACAGTAAATACAGACATGTGATTGTGTTTGTTACTGCGCAACGCAAGCGCCACTCTGGCTTTTATAGAATCAGGGTCAGAGCAGTTTAGGTCAGTGACTTCCAACCAGAGATACAATTCCCCCACTGGGCAATTTTGCAGTTGCCAGGGGGAATGAAAATATTGGCTCAACTAATTAAAAAAAAACAAAACAGTGAAGTTACATTTTAATTCAATAACTGCAGTTACTTGTCCATGAATTAAGTCATGGATCAGCAGAAGAAAAAGATAGCCTAAAGAAATGCATATATGATTAAAATAGATAAGTAATGTCAAAAAGTGAATCATTATAGCCAGCTTAAGGTGTGGTTGCCTAGTAAAAGGTTAAAATAACTAAAGGTAATTTATAATGAGGTAAAATAGATAAAAAATAATATAAAAATTACTTAAAAAGTTGAAAGTAATTAGTATATATTAAAAGACCTAAAACTCTGCAGTTTGACTGGATAACTTTTTTTTTTATTTCCACTTTCATACACTATAGTGCCAAAAGTATTCGCTTGTCTGCCTTCACACGCCTATGAACTTGAGTGACATCCCATTCTTAATCCATAGGGTTTAATATGATATCAGCCCACCCTCTGCAGCTATAACAGCTTCAGTTCTTCTGGGAAGGTTTTCCACAATGTTTAGGAGTGTATTTATGGGAATTTTTGACCATTCTTCCATAAACACGTTTATGAGGTTAGACATTGCTGTTGGATGAGAAGGCCTTGTTTGCAGTCTCCGCTCTAATTCATCCCAAAGGTGTTCTGGGTTGAGGTCAAGACTCTGCAGGCCAGTCAAGTTCTTCTAAACCAAACTCACTCATCCATGGCTTTATGGACCTTGCTTTGTGCACTGGTGTGCAGTCATGTTGAAACAGGAAGGGGGCATCCCCAAACTGTTCTCACAAAGTTGGGAGCATGAAATTGTCCAAAATGTCTTGGTATGCTGAAACATTAAGAGTTTCTTTCACTGGAACTAAGGGTCAAAGCCCAACTCCTGAAAAATAACCTCACACCATAATGCCCCCTCTACCAAACTTTACACTTGGCATGATGCAGTCACAAGTACTGTTCTCCTGGCAACCACCACACCTAACTTGTCCATTGCATTGCCAGATGGCGAGACAGAGAAATGGAGAAACGTCATTCCAGAGAACACGTCTCCACTGCTCTAGAATCCAGAGGTACAGTGCTTTACACCACTGCATCCAATGCTTTGCATTCTGCTTGGTGATGTAAGGCTTGGATGTAGCTGCTCGGCCATAGAAACCCATTCCATGAGGCTCTCTATGCGCTGTTCTTGAACTAATCTGAAGGCCACATAAAGTCTGGAAGTCTGTAATGACTGACTCCGCAGAAAGTTGGGAAACTTTGCACACTATGCACCTCAGCATCCACTGACCCCGCTCTGTGATTTTATGTGGCCTACCACTTCATGGCTGAGTTGCTGTCATTCCCAATCATTTCCACTTTGTTATAAAACCACTAATAGTTGACTGTGGAATATTTAGTAGCAAGGAAATTTCATGACTGGACTTGTTACGCAGGTGGCATCCTATCACGGTACCACACTGGAATTCACTGAGCTCCTGAAAGCAACCCATTCTTTCACAAATATTTGTAGAAGCAGTCTGCATGCCTAGGTGCTTAGTTTATAAACCTGTGGCCATGGAAGTGATCGGAACACCTGAATTCAATTATTTGGATGGGTGAGTGGATACTTTTGGCAATATAATGTACTTTAGTGTTGAATAAAATTTAGTTGATAATTACATTAAACACATTTGAACACAAAAGACAATAAAGGCAGGTAGAGCAAACCACAAGGGAATTAAATAGAAACGAATGGGCATGATCGGACATCACTTGGAATTTGTACTAGGGAGCTGGCAGGTTAAAGACTGTTTAATGTCCAGTCTGACTGTGCAGGACATTTGTGTTCTCACATGCACCTCGGTCGCTTAAGGGGATTAAGCACAGCACTGGTGTGACAATGAGCCAAACAGACACTTCTGTATTATTTTGTCTAGCTTTAGGCATTGTAACGGTGAGACAAAAAACATTATGAGGTTAAATGGGAAATTACAGCACTGAGATCTGTAATTATGGTCCAGCACACTGTCACAGAAACACGCAACTACATTTTTCAATTTGTTATGAAAGAAAGAAAGAAAGAAAGAAAGAAAGAAAGAAAGAAAGAAAGAAAGAAAGAAAGAAAGAAAGAAAGAAAGAAAGAAAGAAAGAAAGAAAGAAAGAAAGAAAGAAAGAAAGAAAGAAAGAAAAGAACATTTTATTGTCAAAAATGCTGGAAACAAGAAACAAACGTCGAGGAATACCTGAGACTTAGTTGCTATAGCAAAAACAAATAATAAATTGCAAATAAAAGGTCTTTGGTCACTAACAACCCCAGGCATGAATTTGAGAAACCGCACAGAAACTATGCATGCAGACTCTGTCCTGAAAGACATACTGCAGAACATAGAAAAGCCAAGGACAAAAAAAAGGGGAAAAAAAGAAGAATGTGAGGGTCAATTTGGAAAGATTCAGTGACCTCTGTGTTCATTCTACAATGATGTTAATGGGCCATAATTAAAGTCAAAAACCTCAGGGCATGCATTGTGCCATATCTGTGCTGATTAGAGGTTAAGAAGGTCTCAAAGTTGCCCTGAATCTTAAATTTGTGTCACTGAAGCACTTTGTGAAAGCAATATAACACAACCAAAGCACAGGTTGTCAGAGAGCCAGGATCAATCTTTGGAACATCTTTAAACAGCATCGATATGCTCTCACTTTGTCATTTCAGGCAATAACTGGAAGCCCATTTGAATAAGTAAATGTTTGGATCAGTGGGAGCACGAGGATCAAAACTGTTTGTGTTGGAGTCAAAACGCTGTTTGCAATATTGACCACAGAGCTGTCACTACAGTAAGATCCAGCTCTGAGGGTTCTGCTTTTTGTCCATCTGGTTGATCTTCTTGTAAAATCTGTAAATGAAACACTCTTCAATTAAGTTTCACAAATAGTTTTTTTGTGGAATAATCACTTTGTCTCGTGTCCAAAGTCAGATCATGCAGGGTCTGTTTACTGTTTACCTAAAGCTTAGACAAAGCCAAAATGAGTTGGATTCCCATTTCAAATGTGCATGCTTTAACTGCCATCGGCTGCAGGCTCCCCATTAGACTATGACGTAATACCTCCTGTCCAATCCACTTTAATTCTAAATCTCATTGTGTTCTGTCTGCAACAAGGACACTGCAGACAGCTAAAAAAAAAAAAAAATCAAATTGCTCTAGATATTTTAACCTTGGTGATTAGACAACTGTCTCTTCAAGGTCACAAATATTGCTGATAAAAAAAAAATGTTTTAATTAAATAAATCTATCAAAGCTTCACTAAGAAATGTGTGTAGTTCTTCAAACCTTGCACCCTTATCAGCAAATCCTGGGCAGGATTTCATGCAATTTGCAAAAGCAAATGTGTTCTTTTCACTATTCCCATTCCTGAAACTCCAAATGTGTGGATGAAAATGGCAGCCAAAGTGGAGTTTCATTCTGGCTCAGATGAGGTGAGGGAGCATTTGCATTCCGCTTGATTCCTTATTTCTTTCTCCAGTTAGTGAGTGGCATGAAACATAACCATCCAGCATGATGTTTAAATATCACAATGCAGCAGCTCTGTGAGCCTTCCTGCTGCTCTAAACAAACAGGTTATGTCTCAGACTAAAGCCAAATCAAATGAGATTAATATTAATATGTATGAATATAATTTTCTGGATTACACTAAATTATAATTTAAAGGGGTGGAAATTATAGCCATGGCAGAAGCAGCAAACCTGTTTCCAGGTTATTTGATTGGTCGACATGCTACTGGAGTGCTTTGCTGGATATGGACCAAAGGTACAATAAATGAGAAACTGAACACATTTTGAGCTGCCTTGAACAAACTGAATGTTTATAAGGAGTTTCCTTTGGGGATTTAGTTCTTGCACCAGAGGGAGAAGTGATTGCGTGGGCTATCGTCATCTTTTTTTTTTCCCCAATCCATTATAAAGACTCTTCCGTCATATGTGATCCTTTTCCTCCGTCATCTTGAGAAAGGAGATTAGAGTTGGATCTGAATACCATAGAGCACGATGTTGCTTTTTTTTCCCCTCCTCATAACTACCTCTCATTGACCTTGATGGAAACACTAGAGAAATTGTAAGTTGGGAGAAAACACACACACACACACACACACACACACACACACACACACACACACACACACACACACACACACACACACACACACTGCTGAAATGGTCTGGCTAAAGAAAAACTTGGCATGTAATGCAGCAACAAAGGTCGAAAGTAACATCTGAATAGAGGGTCGTGCTGGAGTAAGGACATGTGGGGACAGAAAAATCTCCTTCCTTTTCCCTTTTAGGACAGTGCTTTTTTTTTTTTTTCCCAGGCTGAAGGAAATCAAAGGAAACACCATGAAGAACCTTGTATGGGAGCCTCACTACTGGCTTCAATACAGCATCTGACAGCCACTTTAAGAACTTTATCTTAAGGCAGTTTTGCATGGAGCACAGAAGTCTCCCCCCTTTTCTAAGTGAGCCTTTGTTCTACTGGTCTCAGCTCCACAATACATTTTCTCTTACAGTGTCTTTTATCGCCTTTCTGAAACCTGTAATATGATAACTGCTTTTTTTTTCTGTTCGACACTCCATGCTAAATTTAGTCTTGTACTTGCTACTAAGATTTGATCACCTCATCTTTTACCACTAAAATAAAACTATAATTATTTTTGCTAGCTTTCAGCCACTTCTTCCATCGATAGCGCACTGATCACTTCAAGTTGTCGTCACCCTCCTGAGGCAGAAATTGAGAGGGAACTCGGCACAGTGCAGAGGCTAATTGCCCATTTCAGTTTGAAAAACCTCATATAATAATATTGCATCCTCCTGCAAACTATGCAGTACAGAATTATAGAGAATTTAAAGCTATAAAACTACTCCCCAAACTAGAATCTGGTATATAAAAAAAAGTAAAACTATAGCTTACAGCGAAAAATTAGTTCACAGGATATGGATCATTTATTTTTTCTAATAATGTTTTATTAGCTTTTCATTGCATCCACGCAGAATGGGGAAACACATATTTATGCAAGAGACAGACAGGAATGCAAAATAATACACAAGACACAAATATTCAAGTCACCCTCACATCCACCAGCACCACCTTGCTTATCACTCTTGCAGCTTCATAAGTTCTAGAGAGTAGCTGTACGAGTCTATAATTCCCACACAATATACATGCATGACATGCATAATTTCCATCAGATATTCCTCTGTATTGTTGTGTGATGAATTAGCCCACACTTCACGCTGGATGTTTGCATTTCCTACTCCATGTGGAGAAGAAGAAAAAACAAGGAAACAAAGCAGAATAAATTATCTGTGGTTGGAGAAAACTTCCAACTAAATTCCATTTTATGTATCTGTCATGCTTCGTGTTGGAATTTTGGAGATCTCTCCCCCCAGTCAATTCAAAGGAGGATAACATCCAGAGGAAAGTGTTTTACATGAATGAGCTGCTGCTTCACAGACAGTGTAACTTATCATTTGAAAATTCATGTGAGTAGAAACATTATGAAGAGCTGTGCTGCTTGATGCAGTGTCAGTCAGATTTTGTTTTGTAGGCAATGTCTTGTGCTTTCAAAGCTGTTTTCAGTGGTCTAAAAGTTTAAAACCCTGGCCTTTGAGTGCAATCAATTTGCCAAAAATAGACTTTCGGCCTTCAGCATACACCAACAGCCACAAAATTAAAAACAAAAGAAGTAACCGCTCCAGCCATGACGAGACATGGGCACTTACCTCTGAGTGGGGTTCTGTGGTGACTGGCACTGGGTTGCTGGCATCTTTTGTGACCTGCGGGTTGAAGGGTGTGGCTTTGTTCCACATAATCACGCAGATATTAAGTCACATTGGTACCTATACAGTTTGGAGGCTGGGCCATCACCTTTAGCTTCATGTCGTATTCCTCAGTCGCTGCTGAGCCATTTTTGTGGCGTGCCTGGGCTAGATCTCCAAATTTAGGCAGATGGCGCGTTTCAAAGCAGCATTTGATTGAATGCCAACACCCAAGGTTTTCTAGCAGAACGTTGCAATGTAATGAGATACCTTGTTAGGTGAGAGTGATTTTAATGGTGTGGCTGATCCACATGCACTGCACTATTATTAGAAAGTTTAAAAAAGTGGCGAGGATCATTGAGACCACATCTCCAGTGAGTGGCCTCGGTCTGTCCGAACGATCTTTGTTGACAAAGCTGATACAACATTTTGAGTGTCTTGGGTTATTCTGTGAATGAGAGTTCAATCATCACATCATTAATGGGTTTGGAGTGGGGCCAGTCATTCATGACGCTCTGCTTTATAGCTTTGCCAGAAATCTCTGTGCTGAAATGAGAAGGTTGTAGATATTTTCTATGGAGCTATTTCCTGACCAGAGGGTGCCTTTGATTAATGGCTTTTTCACTGCAAAACCATTTAGGTAATCCAAAAAATATTCTTTCCATGTCTTTGAAACCTGAAACTGAGCACAATGACCGAGGCTGGCTGTCCCCTCCTCACAAATTACTGGGCTAATTAGTACTTATGTATGTCAGCCAAGATGTTTTAAGTGAATTGTTTTGTCCTTCTGCTATAGCTTTGTGTTTTCATTTATTATTATTTTAAAGTAACTCAAGAGGTCTTTCTGTGCTACAGCAACAATAGCCACATGTATGAATAGGTCCTGGATAAATAATAGCTCTAGAGAGGCTATTTTGCATGATTATATTTATTCAGCTCCTGTGGTCCCTTATCCAACAAAAGCAATTTACAGCCATATTGATCATAGGCTCTGTTTTATTAGTCAACAAAATCAGTTTTTATTAGCCTTGGATTTCTTTTGCTTAGGAGAGCCCCGTGTTGACTGATCTTGATTTGTGTGTACTCAAGTTATTGTTTTCTGTTTTTATTTCTTTAGAACTTCATGCCTTCCATCACTCTCCAGACTGTTGTAAAGCTTAATAAAAAAAATCCCCTCCAAAATCCATCTCAGTAAGTAAATATAACTGCTTCCCTTCAAAGCCTGTTGAGTGCTTCTCTTGACTCGCATTGACTGGGCATTGCCTAGGAGACTCAGCCTGCTCTCTACACCACAAGTGTTAACGCCAATTAAACCCCTGGTACCACCCTGTCATTCTCCACATTCTGTGACATATGAGTGATAACACAGACTCTTACCTACAGCTCTCATCTGACGCACATTAAATGGCACTAGACCCATGCGTTTCCTGACATTTTGCAGAAATCGATTGCAATTTAATCAGTGTGAGCGTGCTGCTATCAGCCACGCTTACACCAGCTGTTTTTTTTTTTTTTTTGTGTGTTACCTGTGCTGAGTTCTCCTTGCTGTGAAAAAAAAAAGAAAAAAGATTTACAGCAATTTCGAACTCCAACAATATGAAATTCTCATTAAATCAACCATAAAAAAAAGATCAAGGCAAGATCACAGACTCAGAGTTGATAATAATAATCACAGATTTGATGTTCCTGTGAAAGCATATTTCCATTCAATTTGCACGCTATTAGATTTATTGTCTATTTTGAACACTCATTACTCCCCTTCTCCCTCCCCTTCTCTCTCTCTCTCTCTCTCTGCCTGTTTTTTTGTGTGTCTCCATCTCTCCCTTTCTCTTTCCCCCTGGTGGTAAGTTCAATAATTATCCCATTATTCTTTGAAGTCTTTGTAAAATCCAAGGCCCCCAAACAATCCCTCAACATGTGAACACATGCCCCCTTTAAAGTGTTTGGGGTCCTACGAAATAGCCGACAACTGGAATGCCCCCACTTTCAAATTCCAACAGGTCAAAATAAATCCCAAAAGAACATTGTTTTAAAGAAGAAAATGTGTGGAACGTGTCATTTATAGGAGTTTAACTCATACGCTTTTTCTTTGAGCTAAGGTGCACTGAGGCCAGATTTAAACTTCCAAAAATTATCTCTGAACTTAAAGCATTGTGTGCCAATTGAATCCTCATAACACCGCCATTGCTTACCGAAGAGACCACGCAAACACACACAGATGCCTCAAGGTAACTGCAAGCAAACTCTATCGAGCTCAGTTCTGAGATGAACAGACTGAGCTTTCCAAGAGCGTTCAGTACCATTTTCTTAATGACTTAATTGGGTGATAATATGTTAAAAATGTTAATTTGTCTCTATTTTAGGAAAACCTTGAGTTCCATTGCCGGCTGCAGAGTCTCACACATGTGCAAGCACACACAGACAGTCATTATCCACTCATCCTTTGAATTTGCAATTATGTATGCACAGACTGTGATACTGAGAAATCAGGAGGAATGAATATACCAGCACATGTTCCTATTTCGATGTATATCCAGATGAAATATTGATTATTGATGGCAGCAAGAAACCTGGGCTATTAAGCTGAGTAACATTTCACAAACACACTTTCTCACCTTAATTGAGTAGAGACATTAATACGTCAGTGATGTACAAATGTCTGGGTCCTATCTGCCACTAGGTATTACTCTGGGTTACTGCCTAAGGCGATACAAATATGAGCTGAAAATGAAAGCAACTCTATAACTGTTTGGATGGTGGATGGTCTGATAAACGTGATAGAAATACTCATGCAGTTCATGTCATCTCAGCCAGTGCTCTTCCCTGTTTTATTGCTAAATCCGCATGGGAGCAAGAGAGGTGATGGTCAGCTGAATGATCATCGTTGGTGCGGAACATGGGACATCACACCAAGCAACAGCAACACATGTTGATACATGCATGTAAACACGCACACGGGCTTAAATATACAGCTTTGCACTATTAGACAGCAAGCATTCAAACACATGCTGTGAGATAATTATCATGTGTAAACAAATGAATGACACACAGTGTTTCCCATCACTAAATGCATGCAAAAATGAGTGAAACATATGCAACCCCATAACTTATTTAATACAGTGCAGTACAAGTTGGATACTATCATGACTGCAAATGATCACGCAAAAGATGTGAGCAGAGGCTGTCATTAAAGGCACAATGTGTGTTACCGTGGCAACATCATAGAGACCTCCATCTTTTTAATGCCGTGGTTAGGAACAATCGACGCTGCACCCAATCCCCAAGAGAATTAAAGGCACATAGCTAAATAAAGCTCAAGTACCCTGCTGCCGCACTTTTACAATCCACTGTTTGTCTCTTCTCTTTAGGGAATTCTGTAACAACCTGTTTCTGTGGGGGAAAGTAGGCAAAGTGTCAACACTCGACAATCAAAGCAGCTCTGTGTTAGCCGGAATTTAATTTTAAAACAATCACAAAAAAAAAACAAATGATGAAACTGGTAAATTTTGATTGTCACACTTATAGGTGACAGTAATTGTTCAAAACAATGACGTCTCTGTTCATTCCTTTACTGACTGATTTAACGCAATCACAAAGGTGACATCTTGTTTCTCTCAATTGCAATTTCATTCAGTGCCCTTAATCTAGTTTGGTTAAATGTCTAAGTTTAACTCTCCACACTTTTCCATTTTGTACCACAGTGACCTCTCTGACCGAGGTAATTACCTCAGTTCTTGAGTCATCCAAGTCAGAGATAAAGCCCAACACTGATCTTTTTGCATCAGATTAGCAGTTTGGCTTCTGCAGGCCTCTGTGACTTACAGAACAGTTGTTCATTCTAGACTAACGTGATGATTTCTGCTTGTTTGTTTATTCATTAGCATTTGATCTGCCAGCCAAAGAAAAGTTGTCTGTGGGTTACAGGAGTCTTGTCAGCATGAGGAATGAAGATAAGGTGAATGTAGTATTTAATTAAGAGGTGAGTAGGAAGCCATCCTGGTATCTGCATTCATACAGACACCACACAGCAATCGACCTTAGTGAACATGTCAAGACTTTATCTTGCTCCCATCAGCTCCCAGCAGGAGTTGTGAAGACAGTGAATAGCTGTGCTGCAAGGCAGCCTTTTGATTTCCACAAACAGAGCATTTTTAAGTGTTTGTTTTGGATGTTATTTTTCAGTCAAGTGAGGCAACATTATTTTATGCTTCTTGTCATAGTGTTTCCAAAATACCTAAATGCTAATTAGTGTGAGTCATGTTTTTTTTTTCTGCACAGCCAAATTATCTTTCGCCATGCTTTACTTCAAAATATGTATGGCAGACTGAAATGAAATGCATGAAGTTCTTTTTTTAAAAAGAAAATCAAATTAAGAGCATTTCCCCAAGCTTTTCTGCTAATATCAGTCAGACTTAAAGTGAATGTTCACTGTAAAAAAAAAAAAGAAAAGCAACTGCATTGTGCTATTGTTGATCAGTAAATTCAACAACTATATCACTCTAAAAAAGCAAATCAAAATATCAAGACATGCATTTAGACAGTCAGTGCCATGGAGGTTTATGGTATTAGTCCATCTGCAGTCAGTTTATTTTGAGATTGCTGTTGTTTTACATGATCATCACACCTTGTTTTATCATTCATGTCACGCATATTTCAAGCTTATAGCAAGAAACAACAAAGGCAGAAAGAACGAGATAAACTAACAAATTTCTTTCCTAAGTCAACAGTGACACCTTGAGGCTCTTGGTAAAATTACAGTTGATTTTAGATTGATTTGTTTGGTTTGGATGGATTAAGGATTATCTCTTATAGTATGAAAACAAGAGCAAGAGTAACATGGGCAATGTTTGATAGGAGTAGGAGCATGAATACAAGCAAGAAACAATAATCAAAATGTAATAAATCAAGAAAAATTAAACGAATAAATATGTGTTATCTGTTCAGTTGCAATTAACACAAAATCCTAAAATCTTAAAATTAGGCAGTGCCTTTACTGTAAACTACTTCTGACTGTATGCACAAGTAATTAAACAGTCAGCATGGGGGATATTTTAGCTTTTCTGTTCTGAACCAAGACAGCAAAATTAATTATCTCTTTGATCTCAATTGTTCCCATTGAGCCTGACATTACTTCAAACAAGCACACAAGTGACAAATAAAAGGTCAAATCCAAGCCCTTGAACACCAGTCAGGGGATTTTGTGGCTTTGTTATTCTGTTTGGGGTATTTCGGCTTGGGTCCACTTAACTCCTTAAGGGTGGCCCTTGGTAACATATTATCCAGCACACAATAACAATTAAAGGATATGCTTGTGTACATTTCATTCATCCACATTTCCCATACATTTCATACATAGCGGTGCAGAATGAAACCTTTCTGCACTCCTACACATTTTCTGTAAATGATGTTGCAAATGTAACAAAAATTATTAAAAAAAAAAAACTATGAACCAGCATGAAAATAGCAATAATCAATATAAATCGCCATCCTCTTAAAAGACACACCACATGCACAAACTGAAAGCATTTGAGTGGGTGCGTTTTTTTGCCTGTGAGGCTCCCAGTCATACTCTGGTTCCCTAAAACTTTATGAACCACTGCTTCGGACAGAAGGGTCACTGCAAATCAATACAAAGCTGAGTCCTTTATCCTGTGAAGAAATATTCCCACCCTGGTGTATGTGATCTCTTCCAAGATGACAATGCCCCCATCCACAGAGCAGAAAGGTATACTGAATGGTTTGATGAATGTGAACATGATGTAAATCATACGGTACAGTCTTCACAGTGACCACATTTGGAGAATTTGGACTGATGTGTTAGACAATGCTCTCCACCAGCGCCATCAAGAAAAAAAAAAGGCAAGTGAAGGGACTGTTTTGGATGAGTTAGAATGTTTCCTGATATTTTTCTTATACCCAACTATTAATTATTGAGTTAAATTATGAGCATGCAATAATAGCAACAAAGTTATCACATCTTTGAGGGTAGAGAGGTTAATAAACAAGGATGTGTCACTCTGCTTGATTCTGCTAACATACATGGGTGTGCATGAGCAGCAGTTTCATTAATCAGCAGGAAATGATTATGATTAGTTGAGCTCTGCGTTCTCTTGTAATTTCTACTGTATGTCTTAATTTTGACCAACAGATGGAGCTATAGCAGCTAGAAAATATATATATGTATTGTGATTTTTTTTCTAGTCATGATCAGCAGTATCTACACTGAGATTCATGGAAGTTCATTGGAGCATTTCCAATGTGACCCAGACAAAATGGGTCTTAAATCCAGTGATGACACATGAGGAATAAGCAGTAAGACAAAACTCTATCTAAGGCTTAAATGGGCATCCTTATTTAGAATAAGTGTTCAACTACTGACAAACCCTTGATGCAAAAAGGTTAGATTACTGACTCTCTGAAACAGTGAATACTTTGACCTTCAAAAACATAAAGGGAATCCAGAAAAAATTGTATTAAAAAAACAAATGAAGAACTAGGCTAGTCATCTTATGTGCAGCATATGGAAGAAGCTTAGGTGATTGGTTTAATATCAGCCTGCCAGCTTGGTGGTTTAGGGTAGGCTGTATGTTGGAGAACAGAAGCGTGAATTTGGTGAAGTTATGCTGGAGTGGACCAAAAACAGTTTAGCTTGAAAAATAATGATGAAGTTCGACGCACATTCAAAGCAAAGCTTATCTTGGGCATATAATATAAGATAAATATGAAAGAAATGTCCAGGATTTCAAGAAATGTACTGCAATCCAATCATAAACATCATATAATGCAGCATCACAGCATGTCTTTTTCAATTCAATTCAATTTTATTTATATAGCACCAAATCACAACAAATCCTGTCTCCCTCCCCTCATCTCTAACTGGTCACACAAGATGACTGTCCCTCCCCGACCCTGGCTCTGCTGGAGGTTTCTTCCTGTTTAAAGGGAGTTTTTCCTTCCCACTGTCACCAAGTACTTGCTCATAGGGGTCAGTTTGATTGTCGGGTTTTCTCTATAATGATCTTACAATATAAAGCACCTTGAGGTAAATGTTTGTTGTGATTTGGTGCTATATAAATAAAATTGAAATTGAAAATTGAATTGAATTGAATTAATGGATGGATGGATGATAAAAGTATGCAAATTTTATTTTTAAATCTAAACAAAGTGTCTGTAAATAAAGCTAAGCATATACATTAGAGCACATATTGTGGATGATAATAAAAAAATGAAACATATCAGTGCAAAGACTGCAATTATGTAAATTACTGAGAAGAGTAAAAATACAATATAGTGTGCCTTTTATTAATGGAGCTGCCTGCCACATACGCAGCTGCCCTGGGCGTCTTGGGAACCATGTAGAAGGTGAGAGGTGTCATCCATGATGGCTGATAATGTAGCCAACATCTTTTTCTCCCCTACCTCCTCAAGAGAGATCAGAGATACCCTTGGAGGCATGTACACAGACTGCCTGTTGTTAAGAGCGCTTGTAGCCAGAGATGTTTTTCATGCCCCTACAAACATGCTCACATTATTCTGCTCCAATCTGTCTTCAGTCTGTCTTCCTCCTGTACCAATTATTGCTTCCTTTGTCTCAGTCATTTAGTGGACCATTTAGTTTATTATCTACTTGATGATGCCAGTGTGTCAGGCAGTTTGCAACATTATCCCCCTGAAGTCTACATTTTCTTGTGAAGTGTTTAAGGTGGCCTCTCAAAGTCTCATTTGTCCAGCTCTTTCCCAACAAGCTCTCCAAACTGAACGACTGTATAGGTAATTTGTCCCTATCCTCATTGACTAAATTGCTTGAGGAGTTGGCTGGTGCTTAACCTGTCGAGTCTCCTGTAAGTATATTGCTTTACACCACAAATAACTAACAAGCCCCTTTTGTTGCATTCTATATCCCTGCTGTTTTGTAGCATACCCTGCCTGGGAAATAAAGCATGCTACACTGTAATTACTTCACTGGATCTCAAGAATACCATTATTGTTAAGAGTATTTCCCTCTAATTTCAGTTTAATTTACAAGTGGAGTACCCTGTTGGTATCCAATATGTACACTCACCAGCCACTTTATTAGGTACACCTCATTTGTACTTGGTTGGACCCCCTGACAGGAGCTGCTGTAGCCCATCTGCTTCAAAGTTTGATGTGCTCTGCATTCAGAGATGCACTTTGCACTCGGTAACGAGTAGTTATTTGAGTTACTTTTGCCTTCATATCAGATCAGCGCAGTCTAGCCATTTCCGTCTGACGTCTGGTATCAACAAGGCATTTTTGACAGAAAACTGCTGCTCACTTGATGTTATTCATTTTTCAGACCATTCTGTAAACCCTCGAGATGGAAAATCCCAGCCGATCAGCAGTTTCTGAAATACTCAAATCAGCTGTCTGCCACTAACAACCATGCCACATTCAAAGTCACTTAAATCACCTTTCGTCCCCACTCTGATGCTCGCTTCAAACTTCAGCAGGTTGACTTGACCATGTCTAACAGGTTTAACAAATTAAGTGGCCGGTGAGTGTATAAACTGCTAGTTGCAAAAAATTTAGTTATTGTTTCCTCTAAAATGAATAAGAAAGAAATAGCAGAACCCAACTAACGCACTGAAAAAAACTGAGAATTGTGGGGTATGTGCTGTATTGTCCAAATATCCATTAGGTCAAACGCTTTAGCATGCTTTCTCTGGGAGAAAACGCAGATCAAAACTATTACAGTACAAAAACATCTTTGCGTAATCCGCTGACATAATAATCCCAGAAACAAACAGTCTGTGTTGTTTAGCTGTTTGCAATGTAACGTCCCTTCTGTTGCAACAAAGGCCTGTCAGAGCCCTGACAGAAATGCTTCTGCCAGACAAAGGCAGAACATTTTACTGGGATAATGTTCTTGTATGTTCCAGCTGGACACAGATGACAAAGTGTGATGCTCCATCTGTAAGGAACATACATCAGAAGCACTACCCATCATGCTTCGTGGCATGGCTCCAACTCCGTTTGTGTATTTCTGACCTTGGAGCACATACACATTGTTAGTCATCATCATTTTCTTCCACTTATTTGTAATGCTGATTCCGTGCGTGTGTGTGTGTGTGTGCTTGCGTGTGTGTGTGTGTGTGTGTGTGTGTGTGTGTGTGTGTGTGCGTGGAGGGGGAGAGAGTGTAGAGGAGAACGCTGTTTTATGCTCCCAGTTGGTGAAGATTATGTTCAGTGTCATGGAAGACTTGGAGAGATATTAAATGAGCCTCATATCATGTGGTGTGTGTGCGCCTCATGCTCCCTCTGCACATTGTGACCACGGATAGAAAATAATTATCATACAGCAAGAAGTACAAACATATGTGTGAACATAAACAAAATGCAAATACACAAATTCACATTCATTTGAAAGAATATTGAATTAACATTCTTTTTTTTTTCCAGCTATTTTATTGCAATATGATGTAAGCAAGCTGCACGATACTGTAATTAACATAAATGGTAATTTATTCAGAAATAGTGGTATAATGATGGGTATAATGCTGAGGG
Organism: Archocentrus centrarchus; assembly: GCF_007364275.1. Taxonomy (NCBI): domain Eukaryota; kingdom Metazoa; phylum Chordata; class Actinopteri; order Cichliformes; family Cichlidae; genus Archocentrus; species Archocentrus centrarchus. The sequence goes on along the minus strand of NC_044366.1, from coordinate 19,598,903 downwards.
CCTAGCCTAGGATAAGGAGAATACCTCTGAAGGCAGAGGAAACAGACGCACAAATGAATTGGATGAACACTGAATGCAGCCTTCATACTCTTTAATATGAGCCACAGGCAGTGTCCCTGATGTGCCTCCTCCCATGTGAGCAAGAGCCAAGTGGGGAGGATGATGGATATAGCTCCATGAGGATACAGCAGTATGCAATGATAGTTGACATGTTTCCACATGAGTGGCACCGCATCAGGTTGAGGAGGGCATGGCAGGTCTTTTTTCTTTATCCTGGGCTCCATCACTAAACTAACATGAAATTTTGCATGCAGAATGTGCCACTGGTTCAGATGCTACATCTGATATATTAAAATGAGAGAACTGAATAATTCACTCTTAATCATAGCTGTGTGAGAACTCATTCCATAACTGTTTGGTTTTCATTAAGGCTAGATGAAAACACACTCACTGAGGACAATGACTCATGCTCTGTGTGACTCATAGTTGGCCATTGAGTTTTCAACAAACAGACAAAATCTCACACCGATTTAAGAGTAATGCTTTTTCATTTTCAGGGTCTCTGCGGGTGGTTGCTGGTTGATCAATACCTGTCCCACAAGTGGCTAAGTCCCAGTGTGTTCATGCAGCGTGCAGCCAGTGGGATGATTATTAAGACTGCGCTGCACAGATCATATAAGCACTTTATTAGCGTTTCAAAAAGCTGAAATGGGATTCGTCTGATAGTTCATTCATGCTGTGACCTAAATTTTGCCAAAATGTTTTGAACCATAAAAAAACTAACAATTCTTACCTCTCAGTGACAGAAGTGATATGGACAGAAAGCTGATCAGTCAAGCACTCGCAGGGCACCCTGCGTCTTCATCAACCGCGTTTTGTGGTGAGATGTCCAAATATAGCAGCTGGGAAGTCAGACAGAAAACTAACACGGTGGGTTCTTTTTTTTTGGAAAGCCACCTGTCATTGTGGGATTGGCAGATTATGAAAAGCTGATGTAACTTGGCATCCCGGTGAGGGTTTTGTTTTCAGGATTAATAACAAAAACCGTTTAACCAAGCGCTTGAACAGGGGGCACGCCTAGTGCGGTAAAGTCCTTTATTATATAAATATAAATATATATATATATATATATATATATATATATATATATATATATATATATATATATATATATATTGTTTTTTTTTTTTTGGAACATCTTTTAGGTCAACATCTTTTGGGGGCTGTATCTCGGTATGATGCTCCAGTGAGCTGATTCCTTGTGCATGAAATGACTTGACATCCTCCCGACCACCGAGTACGACTGAGTGCGCGTGTGCCTGAGCGTCCACCGGGGGAGAGAGCGAGAGAGAGAGAGAGAGAGAGAGAGAGAGAGAGAATAAGCAACTTTGTGACCAGGCATAGCTGTGTCTCCCGGCACACCGTGGTAAAAAGAAAAGCCTTTGACAGTTATGGTTGATCAGCGTTTCTTTCATCCCGCATTAGTGACGACGGACGTGCTCGCGTACAATAGCGTCCGTTTCCTATTTCGTTTTGACGGATTAAAAATAAAAGACGCGCCGAAATACCCAGCGAGCCTACATCTTCATCAATGTGCGCGAGGTATGTATTTCTACCAAGAGTTACACAGAAATTATGAAGGCTATCTTACCTCAGATAAGGCGCCGTTATACAGAATTTCAGCTAATCTTGTGTAAATTGCAAAGCTTTACATTTAAATCAGTAGGCTATATAACAGCACTTCAGGTCCTAACAAGCAAGCGCACTATGGGTTCTCCTCGCAGTGGATTTAGACTGTTGTTTGTGCTTATGTCTTGCTTTGACCTTGCTTTTTTGTTGTTGACATAGCTTGAAGGAGTTCCTTTCTTTCCTGTTTTTTTTTTCTTTTCTTTTCTTCTTCTTTTCTTTCTTTTTTTTTTTTTTCTCTTTAGCCATTTTAAATCAGCAGCTTCAGAGACAGAAGTTACCTCTGGGTAACAGCAATCAAAGCTTTGACTCATGTCGACTAGAGCTCCCTTGTTTAGAAGTTGCCCGCCTGTTTTACATCATCATGTCTTTTATTTCTAGATGACATTGAGGATACCTTAGCAGGACTGTGAGCTTGGCCATCATTTGCAGGAAAATGCATCTTTGGATTCCATATGTTTTGCTGAGTGCAACGTCAGTGTGCACTGTTGAGATGTTGGGCCATTATGGAGAAATATGTCAAGGACTATGTGCCTGTGAGGAGAGAGAAGGGGTACTTACAGTGAGCTGTGAAAACAGAGGAATCAAAAGTCTCTCAGACATAAGCCCAGTCTTCTTTTCCCAGTATCATCTGCTGCTTACTGGGAATCTTTTGAAAACGCTATCTACCAATGATTTCATTGAGTACAAAGGACTTACAATATTACATCTGGGAAATAATGAAATATCTGATGTTGAAGCAGGAGCTTTTAATGGACTACAGGAATTAAAACGATTGCATCTCAACAATAACAAAATCGATGCCTTGAAGGAAGAGTTTTTCTTTGGCCTTGAAAGTCTGGAATATCTACAACTTGATTATAATTATATCACTCATATTGTGCCAAATGCCTTCAGCAGACTTCGACATTTGGAGGTCCTGATCCTGAATGACAATTTGATATCTACCCTGCCCGTAAACATTTTCAAGCATGTACCATTGACCCATTTAGACTTAAGGGGGAATCAGCTCAAAGTACTTCCCTTCACAGGTCTGTTGGAGCACATGAACAGTGTTGTGGAGTTGCAGCTGGAGGAGAATCCGTGGAACTGTTCCTGTGAGCTGATTGCTCTTAAAACCTGGCTCGAGAGCATATCATACACAGCTTTAGTCGGGGATGTTGTTTGTGAGTTCCCTTTTCGGCTTCATGGGAGAGATCTTGATGAGGTTTCAAAACAAGAGTTGTGCCCGAGGAGAGCCATTGCTGAATATGAAATGCCACCCCTGCCACATTTGAGCACTGATGCATACTATAGAACCACGCCAGCTCTTACAGCCTCTTTCACCTCATCTGGGTTTGCACGGTCCTCATCAAGACCCACTAAGGGACCTCGCCAGTCAGCCAAATTAAAATCAAGACCCACAGCTCGCATTTTATCCAATAAGCCACAAAATTATGGTCAAATTATTTCATATCAGACCAAATCCCCTGTGCCTTTAGATTGCCCAGCAGCCTGCACCTGCAATCTTCAAATTTCAGACCTTGGCCTGAATGTGAACTGTCAGGAGCGAAAGATTGAAGAGATCTCCGACTTAAATCCCAAACCTTACAATCCCAAAAAGATGTACCTAACTGGGAATTACATCACTGTGGTGCGCCGATCAGATTTTGTTGATGCAACTGGATTAGACTTGCTTCATCTTGGTAACAATCGAATAGCCCAAGTATATGACAGAGCTTTTGCTGATTTGGTAAATCTAAGAAGACTATATCTTAATGGCAATTTAATAGACCATCTTACAGCTGATATGTTTTATGGATTAGAGAGCCTGCAGTTCTTATATTTAGAGTATAATGTCATTAAAGAGGTTACTTCTGACACCTTTCAGCATGTACCCAAGCTTCAGCTTTTATTTCTGAACAATAACCTGCTGAAAACTTTGCCAGAGGGAACATTTACTGGTCTGACATTAGCCAGACTCAATCTTCGTAACAACCATCTTCGATATCTGCCTGTCAGGGGTGTACTAGATCAGCTTACGGCACTGGTACAAGTTGATTTGTTTGAGAATCCCTGGGATTGCTCGTGTAGCATACTGGAGTTGAAGACATGGCTGGAGCAGCTCAGCACGGGCACAGTTGTAAACAATGTCATCTGTGGATCTCCTAAGAAACTAGCTGGAGAGGATATGAGATACATTAAGACAACTAATTTCTGCCCTAATAACTCCGATATACTTGCCTCCATGATCCCACCGTCTGAAGAATCTTTTCCTGGAAGCACTATCACCATAGAAACATCCTTGGACTCTGACACTCAGTACAGCACCATCCCTTTATCTGTGATGATTCTTGCCCTTCTCCTCATGTTCATTATGTCTGTGTTTGTGGCTGCAGGGCTGTTTGTGGCGATGAAAAAGAGACGTCAAAAGAGTCAAAATGAGCAGAATAACTCAATGAATGCTTGCATTAGCTCTCTCAACATGGAATATGGCCTTTACAAAAAAGGATCCATTCCCAAAGTCAGGACATCTAGTGGGCATGTGTACGAATACATCCCACCTCCTACAGAATCCACATGCAGAACCACCGCTCACACCCCAATGGACAATAAATCAGTGGATGGATTTAGAGACTTTGATGAGTTGAGTGGCGCTTTCCTGGGTAACTCGGATGAAGAGGCAGCCAGTAATGTAATAAGCTCAGAATACAGTGCCACCACTCCAGAGCCTCTTAACAAACCCTCCACCCCTCACCAAACTGATCCGTGCTACTACAGAGATGCACTTGAGCCTGACAAGCATACACGCTACTGCAATACATTACCATGCAGACATACAGCACATTCATCAAATCAGCATGCCACAGACTTTGATGCGAGGAATCAGTATGTTCCCCCTGAAAGAATACAACAGACAATATTGTATTGTACAGCGCCAAGTACTGTTTATGTGGAGCCTAACAGGAGTGAGTACTGGGAACTGAAAGCAAAGCTTCATATTGACCCAGATTACCTGGAAGTTCTTGAAAAACGAACTACATTTACACAGTTTTAAGAGACTTGGCTCACAGATGGTCACAGCGGACAGATTTTTGTGATGTATCTATTTTAATCAGGAATCATAACATGTTATAAAAGATAAACTGGCATAATTATTTCCTCAACTTTAGTACAGTGCATTGGGAGCTGCAGCAGGCACTTCTCTGAGTTATGCCTAACAGAAGTGAGTAATAAAGGAGAACACAGTTTATTTTAAATTATCACTTAACACTTTATCCCTGTTTTGTTTAACAGTTTGGTTTAATTTTATAAATATAAACAAGGAAGCATGGATTCAGGGCTGTTATGACTCATCTCTATCCTGGAGCTGTATCATTGACAACAATGTGAGACTGAGCTTTAACTCTCAAATTAGCTGCATTTTATGAGTGCTAATGAACCTTGCAGACGACATGTACTCGTCCCAAAATAACACCAGGTTTTTGTCACAGATACGTGTATTGCTGCCACTTCTGTCTTTTCAAAATGATTCTAAAGGAAATGCACATACATGAGACAAAAACAAATGTATTCTACAAATAAATTTACAGCCATGAAGTTGACCTTTATGTGCAGACAAAGTCACTTAGCCTATTTATCTGTTAGAAAATTGTGGTCCGCTTAAAAAATGAGCCAGGCCCATTTAGCTATGCAGTCCTTCAGGATGCACAGCTCTGGGGTAATAATATTTAATGCATTAGATCACTGAATAAATTCTAGTGTAATGTTTCAGATCACAGACTCGTAAATCTCCACTCCCTTGTTCCGAGGTTTGAAAGGGAGTAATCACAATAATTAATATCCTACAAATACACTGAACTGGCTCAGTACAGTAAAATCACTCAAAGCCTACCAATCTCCAATCTAATAGCACTTTGCGATATGATCATGATCATGATTATGAAAACATGCTGCCTTGGAGTTAAACTTAGTGCATTGTAATTGTACTCAAAAATGTTGTAACTAAAATATTATAATCATAAGTGTATTCAGGTGTATTCTAAAGAAAAGAAAATGAGCTTTAACTGTCGTTGTATGTGATGTGCTACAAATGTGTGCAAATAGTGTTTCCGGCATTTTACATAAACATACGCTTACACTCTCATTTGTTTCTTGTACGACAACCAAAGCGGTCCATAAAATAATAAAAAAAAATATATGCAAATTTTGTGACATCCACAAGTTTACATCAAAACACAGTCCTGTGAAGTATTGAACCTATACAAACTCTTTGCTATAAATGTCAGAATACATTTACTGTTGTATCCCAGTTACAATACATTTGAGTGAATTTACAATACAATGAGATATAGCTGCAAAGTCTTCTGTATGAAACTCAGTTCAGAATCTTTAAATGTTTTGGCCTTAGGTGTAAACAGCATAAATATGTCATTTGAATAACTGCAAATTTTTATGCAAACAAATATGGTTATTGAGCTTTTTGTCAGTTAATGATTTATTTGGATTGCTTTTACAAAAAGAAAATGCACTATGACTTTTGCAGGTCAATAATGATGTCACTTTATGAAATGCACAATATAGTAATGTGCATATAGCCATAGAAATAGGTTTAATAATTTCATTCATAAAGATTACATCTGTCAAAACTCTTGCACTATGCATAGATATAGATTATTCTTAGACAATCTGCACAAAATGCCCATCGCTCACCCCCTCAGTCACCAAACATCTCCCATAAACATAAAATTTAATAATACTATCACATCCCATAGCTGCTCATTTGGAATTCAGCACACATGAATATTCAGAGGTACTTTTGTACCACATTTTGGATAATTCATTTATTTGAAAATGTAATATATTTTTCATTACGTGCGTTTTTAGGGGAACACTGAGTGGATTCGTTTGGCATTCTTTGTCTCGTTTTTTTTTGGTTTGGGGTCACAGGAAATTAGACAGTTTTACTGCAATTAGCAAGTCTCCGTTTCTCTCCTTTTAGAGAAGGTTGATGGTTAAGTTTAACAACTGTGTACAGATCTGAAAGAGCTTTAGGTTTATTAGATTGAAAAGCACAATAAATGAATGCAGCAACTGAATGGATAGAGTCATATTTATATATAAAATGCTCTAAAGGAAGCTAAGCACATCATCTAGTCATAATGCAGCCTAATCAGTTTCTAGGTCAATAGTGAATGCCTAGAAATGTGACTTTCCCTGCAAACATACAGCAAATTTACATCATATGCAGTATTATGCACTGAACCTGTCATTTTAATTCAGCTAATTACAGGACATGGTGTTTCTGGACCCTGTCTGCATGTCACCAAATATTACACTGCAGCATTAGTCATGCTGTTTACCAAGGATACAGTCTGGGTTTGTTGCCTTTCACATGTTCAGAGTCATTTTGTGATTCTTTTGTCTCTTGACCTGTCTCTGCTCTTTGGAAAATCAGCAGAACAAATGAACTGAAATCTACACAGAAAAGCATGTACCTACACAGCAGGTTTGTTTTTAAAGATTACATTGCTGTGAAGTCGATGTTGAAAACAATGTAAAACTGCAGACATTCACAGACAGATGCACAAAAATGTTTGTGTTGTGAACAGCGAGTGGCATTTAGATGATTGCTTCAGTTCTTACATTTCTTTTTTTTTAAATGTGTCAGAAATTTTGTACATCCGAAATAATGCAACAAAAGAGTGGATAATCCGGCATTAAAAGGCAAATAGTATATTCACAGATGATTCCACATTTAATTTTATTTCTCATTTAAATGTTTTTCTTTTTTTTAAACAATCTTAAAAAGGCAACCATGTAATCAAACAACAGTATTTACTGTATATAACAGAAATTGTAATATGTTTTCTCTTTTTCAGATTTTTGCAATCATTGACCAACTGCACATTTTTTTTTTTGTCATGTAAGACTATAAATACCGATAATCCAAAAATGTGTTAAATTGAAATGTGACTGTCCTGTGTAAATGTGCAGACGAGAAAAGGTGAACTCAGTGTCTTATTCTAATTCTCTTTTGTTTGTTTTGTTTGTTTTTCATATGAAACAGTGATTTCCTGTGTAAACCTTTGATTTGTAAATAGAACACTTCATCAGCATTTTCTTGCCAACTTGCACCATTTTTTTTTTTCTTTTTTTGGAAACGCAAAAACCTGGTCTCTTCTTACAAAAAACACAGTACAACTAGGAATATGTGGGGTAAATATATCTGCAATGTGCTGTTTCTTTAGTTGTTAGCTAATGAATAAAACATATGCATTCATTTGGTATACTGGTGTTTGTTTTCCTTTCACCCTTTAAACCATGTTTTTGCAGTAAATGTCATAGTGCACATGGAGGAGAAAAAGTGTTGCAAAAAAACCTATTGGCATTTTATTTATTGCTAAAATTGCAACATCTAATTCAAGTGCCTAGATCAAGAGACTGTCATGGTTTCCTTTAGACAAATGGGGAATAATGAGAAGGCTATGTTATATAATCAACAACAAGATGGAATACTTATTACTTCATGATGCCTTAGGATTACTCAGTCTCACTCAAGGCCACTTCAATGAAGAGCTTAAATGATCAATTATGTCATCTATAAATGCTTATCAGATGCCCAAAGGATTCCAACAGCTGTGCAAATAGCAGTAGCAGAATAAGTCTTTGGTACTATTGCAAAACTTGAGTTTCTTGTACATGTTTGACTACGAAATGTTCAACATTTAGCTTCTTGTAGCAACAAAGAATGTATGTGTCATGTTAGCACTGGTGTGTTCAATGCTAAAATAGGAAAATCTTACAGTTACTGCAATATAAACACATCTGCATGCCTATACTTGCAGAGAAACTATATACTTTGCAGAAATAGCTTTCTGGAAGCCCGGTATCCATGGAAACATCCAATTACCTGACACAGAAAAACAATCTAGAGCAAGAGGTACAATGTCAGCACAGAGTTGAACACATTTGTAACTCAAAGTGCTGAGATTGAAGTGAATCATGTCTTGCGCACATCCCTAAATTGCACACCTTGTGCATATAGACAAAAGGTGATTTGTGGGCTACGTCTGCCCCGGCATTACATTTAACTATAACTGACAGGCTTAAAAGTGTGACTGAAATCTGTCAATTTTAATAAGCCATGTAACAACAGATCACCCTTTGACTGATGCCATTTGTCAGACTGATGGTGTTATGTTTCTTAGCTGTTTGAAGACTTCAGTTTGTGTGAGGCAGGGGGAAATTAGGGCAGATCTACATTATGTAAGCTTGAAGAGATGTGTCAGGCAGTGTGAAGGCAGCATATGACTGTAAGCATTCACCAAAGGAAAAACCTTTGCTATCTTCTATCAGGGAAGCAAACTTGATAGAAAACTGATTCAGATATTTCCTTGATATTTCTACCATTGTGAACATTTGAATCTCTCATTCTATGTATGGTTTCCAGTTGTTGGTCTCGTTCTATATTTATGTCCCAGAAGATTTTTTTCAGTCTTATTTGCAGCAATGCTCCTCTTCTCTCTAACACACACTTTGTATGTGTGTATGTGTGGATTTGAATATGTGTGTCTGGGTGCATAAATTATTGACTCAGAGTGTATTCATGCTTGCCTCAAGGACTTTAGCCTACCAACATGGCAATACCTTTTTCCTCTCTTTTCATCTTTCAACATTTTTGTTTCCAAAAAAAAAAAAACACATAACTCACCACCAAACTAAAGGGCTTTAGTAATAATTGATGTGTTTCATCCTGAACATAAACTGCCATTTATCTATGTCCAGTGCGCTGCTTAATAATGTATGTCAGGGTAATGTCCATTGTTTTAGACTGATTTGTGATGTTGCTGGTGGGATAGGGTGATATTTAAAAATCCAGAGATGGGGATTTGGATTTGGGGCATACTTGGTTTTGCCAGTATTTGCAACAACTGGAAACAGTATGTGTGAGACAGACTAATATTTATGAGGGCTTATCCAGGCTTACGACTGCCAACCTGAGAAAAGTGACAAAATCCTTCCTCATCCTCCCATTAATAGTATTCACACTAAACATAAGAATGATATTTTACATCAAGAAAAGAGAAAAGCTTTGGAAACGAGCCAGCGAAGAATTTATGTTTTTAGGAGGTTTTCTGAGCTCTTGAATGCTAACAGTGCCAGACTTGTTGGCTGCATGCATAATATAATTCTCTGAGACTTCCTGCCAAAATCAAGACAAATTAAAATTAATACACTTTTTAAATGTGGGTTCCTCTGACTATCTTGTTTTCTTCCTTCACTCATAAGCATATTGGATACTTATGCTGCCCCGCAGAATGGCTCATTTCACATTAACCTCCGTCTGTGCCTCGATATTCACCCTCTTTTTCTTTTTTTTCCCAGCCCTTTTCCTTTTGGCTCTTCATCACATCAAGGGCATGTCCTTCTCCATATCTTGGCCTGAAGTGCCACTATAATTGCTATAAGAGAATGGCATGCTTGTTGACCTGTAAGTTATAGTAACAACACACAGGCCATTGAGAACCACATTTGTGAATTATGTAATAAAGTATGTCTCTATATGGAAACATCTTCTTTTTGTTTGTTTGCTTCGTGATGCATTTATTTCCAAATGTAGCACACCAGCATGAGCCACTACAAGAGTGTCTCCCACTGATTTGAAAAAGATGTGACCTGAAAGGGCCCTGTTTGTGTTTCCCTCATTCAGCTGAGAAGAAGGAGAGATACAAGCCTCACAGTGAGAAAGCAGCCGTGTCTGAACAACGATGGTATACTTAAGATCAGAGACACTTGCTAGGGCATTTCCTTCTACAGAAGCCATTCAAACAAAACTGTAGGGCATTATTCTACATTTTTATTTACAATCTAGTCTCCTTAAAATGGAAAAAAAAACATTCTCTCGACTAAAGCTGTTTCTAATTAAATTTTGGATTATTTTACAGTCTCTTTTAGAAGCATCATACTTCCAAAATTTAAAAACACCAAAATAAATCTGACTTGGCTGTGAAGCTGCTCAGTGAAGCATCAGTGGAGTATATATTTTGCCCATGTACTGTGGTACTCTGAATTTAAATGCAGATGTGCTGGTTCACTATTGCTTCCTTCTTCTTTTTCCTGACCATTTCCTGGGGGGAAGCAGCTCACCTTTGCCTGTAAATATCTAAATGTTTAGTTTGTTTTGGTGAGCAGCAGTGAATCAGATTAAACATTTCTGATGTTGAAGAGACTAAGTTCCCTCACAAATGCCTCTATTGCATATTTCTCCATGGACATAAAATATGACATTTAAAATTGTACTTAATCACTGTATGAGTTTTTGCAACATTACTTCACTCCTGCGTTCCCTCTAATGGGCTAACATTCATTTCATAATTGAAGACTTAATGCAAACCTTAGAATGGAACATTTTGCACCAGATTTGTAAAGTGATAACAGCTAAACGTAGAAAATTAGTGTCCCAAAGTGTGAGGGCTGTTTAAGCTTGTGAAATGATGACTTCTCGCTCAGATGTTTCTCTTTTGCCACATACCTAAGGATGAATTACATTTAATGCTCACAAGATCACAGTTTATGAGTTATTTTTGTTAAGTCATCACTGAATTTTTCATTTTTTATTATGCATAATGTCAAGACTGAAAGAGACTTGATCTGCAGTATGAATGTAGGCACATTACCAGCTGGTACAAAGACCTCTCATATCACCATTGTGCTTAAAGGTAGAGCACACATAGTGTGTAATGAACTGGCTTGTGTGGTGCATCTTTCATTTATTTGGTGTAAATCTCTGACATAGTTTCATCTTGTTTAATTATAGCCAAGCCACAAACCCAAATCCAGCAACACAAGCAAAGGCAATATAAGAGCTGATTATTATTCAAATTGCAATATTTTTGCCCTGGAACAGGGTCAAATACAAGCATATATATATATGTATATATATATATATATATATATATATATATATATATATATATATATATATATATATATATATATATATATATATATATATATATATATATATATATATATATATATATATATATATATATATATATATATATTCCCCACTCGGCCTGCTGGCCGTTTTTGTTCTCCAAACTCGGATGGTCTACTACAGACCTGCAAAGGCAATATAAGAGCTGATTATTATTCAAATTGCAATATTTTTGCCCTGGAACAGGGTCAAATACAAGCATAAGCATATATATATATATATATATATATATATATATATATATATATATATATATATATATATATATATATATATATATATATATATATATATATATATATATATTCCCCACTCGGCCTGCTGGCCGTTTTTGTTCTCCAAACTCGGATGGTCTACTACAGACCTGCAAAGGCAATATAAGAGCTGATTATTATTCAAATTGCAATATTTTTGCCCTGGAACAGGGTCAAATACAAGCATAAGCATATATATATATATATATATATATATATATATATATATATATATATATATATATATATATATATATATATATATATTCCCCACTCGGCCTACTGCCCGTTTTTGTCCTCCAAACTCGGATGGTCTACTACAGACCTGGAAGCTTGAGGATCCTGCACAGTCTCTTAGTGCACTCGCTGGATGCTGTTCCTGGAATCTGCTGGAGCCACTCACCCAGCTGGGGGGGTCACAGCCCGGAGTGTTCCGATTACCACAGGGACCACTGTCACCTTCACCTTCCACATCCTCTCCCCAACTCTTCTCTCAGTCCTTGGCATTTCTCTAGCTTCTCATGTTCCTTCTTTCTGATGATGTTGCTGTCACTCAGTATTGCCACATCTATCACTATGGCAATTTTCCTCTGCTTGTCCACCACTACTATGTCCAGTTGGTTAGCCATCACCAGTTTGTTCATCTGTATCTGGAAGTCCCACAGGATCTTGGCTCAGTCATTCTCAACCACCTTTGGGGCTGTATCCCATTTTGACCATGGGACTTCCATACCATACTCGGGATACTATGCCAGCCACTCGGTTATGGTGTTCCATGGATGCCCTGCCTGCTGGCATCTTGCACCCTGCTGTTATGTGCTGGATTGTCTCAGGGCATCTCTACACAACCTGCACCTGGGGTCTTGCCTGGTGTGGTAGACCTCAGCTTCTGTTGATCTTGTGCTTAGAACTTGTTCCTGTGCTGTCATGATTAGTACCTCTGTGCTGTCTTTCAGTCCAGCTTTGTCCAACCATTGGTAGGATTTTTCAATATCGGGATCCAGTTCTTCCAAATCACATTCCGATGTTCTTGTTGTAGATCCAAGTGGTGTGAATCAGTGAATCAATATCTCAATATCTCCTTGGTAAATCCTGCACTTGATGGTGACTTGCGCAGTAGGCTTAAACTCAGCCTCTAGTGTTGTTCTCCACATCCTCCTTTGAACTTCTGATGAAGGTCCTGTTGATCTTGTATAGTTCCAGGCATTCCGGGATCCATGTGTGAGGCACTGAGTCATAGGCTTTCTTGAAGTCAATACAAGCGGTGCACAGGTTGATCAGTCTGGTCTTACAGTCTTGAGTGACTGCTTCATCTACCAGTAGCTGGTGTTTTGCTCGTCTGGTGTTACTGCCAATTTCTTTCTGGGCCCCGCTCATGTATTGAGCCACATGCCTACTCATCATGTGCCTGTTCCTCGCAGCTGCTATGATGCCTGACAGGAGCTTCCACATCGTGCTGAGGTAATTGGCAGTTGTTGGATGGAACGGGTCCCTTCTGGGGATCAAGACCGTCCGGGCTTTAGTCTCCCATTCTGGGTGAGGCTTATCCATGAGCAGCTGGTCCATTTGTGCTGCCATATGCTCATGGAGTGCAGTTAGCTTCTTTAGCCTCACGGAGCGCAGTTAGCTTCTTTAGCCAGTTGCTGCGAATCATGTCAGGTCCTAGTGCTGTCCAACTCTTCATGCTCTCTGCCACTGAGAGTACACCTTGTTCAGTGGAGGAAAGCTATGTCTCTGGTATACCTCTTCGAGCAGTTAGCAAAGACTGTGAGTCTTTGCTTGGCAGTTTCTAAGGCCTCAGATATAGGCTTAGGCACCATTCTGCAGCTCTGATAGCTGGCTAACTTCCCTCTGTGCTGCCTTGATCCTAGCCTCTAGTCTTCTTTTCCATGGAGGGTGCTGCTTCTTGTGGCTGTCGCTTTTCTTATAGCCAAGCCAAACTCAACAGTCACTGTTGTCGTGGTATAGATCAGCTGATTGGTTTCAGTGATATTTGCAGTAGAGATTGTCCATAATGCTGTATTCACATCTTCTAATATATTTTCAGACTTCGCATAGTCTTGGTAATAAGCCATGGAGGGTCCAGGTTTCCAGTTTAGCCATCGTCTTCTCTTTCATTCATTCAGTGTACTAGTTGTTCTTGGGTATGATTATATCTCATCAATCTCCAGCTGTGACAGCAGTTGGTTCTTGTAGATATTGGTACTACTAGTTGTTTCGCTGTTAGAAGGAATGTTGGGTGCTGACAACAAATTCAAATCAATTTTTTTTTTTAAATGGTACATTTTCTCGGTTTAAACATTTAACATGTTTTCTGTGTTTTGTTGTGAATAAAATATGGCATTCATTGCATTCTGTTTTTATCTACGCTTTACAGAGAGACTGAACTTACTTGGAATTGGGTTTGTACATTTAATGCACACAAAATCACAATTTCTAAGTCATGTTTGTTCAGTCATCATTGGATTGCTAATATGTTTTTTATGTATAATGTCAAAGTTTTGTGGACACACAGAAGAAACTTGATCTACAGTTTGAAAATACTTATTCAAAAAAAGAGGGGCTGCGCACACTGCAGCAATGACCAGCCGGTAAGAAGACCTCTTATCTCAGCAGTGCGTTTAAAGGTAGAGCACACGTAGCTGTTGATTTGTGTTCAGGAACAATAAAAATGATTTGTGTGGTGCATCTTTGCACCTGAATCTTTTACAGAGTCTCATCTGGTCTAATTTTACCAAAACTTTTACAAGACACAAATCCAAATCAGTAGATGGGCAATAAAATCATTTCTGGAATTGCAATATTTTGTTCTGGCACAGGGTCAAATAATGCTACACCCACTGATCTTGCTCAAGGACACTGCAGTTGACTAGACACTATGGGTGACAGGAGAACCTACCGTGGCCTTCATCTCCACATGTTCTTTTGGCATCTGGTTCAGTAATTTCACAGCATGAGGCATAGCTTTAAAAAAACCCGCAACATAACCCCTGGCATGTCAGACACAGGCAAGTGTCCACTTAAATCACTGTTCTGTTCAAGTTGTTTCATAGAAAAAAATGTAAACACCTTCTAGATGTTATTCTGTTTTTATCTTTATTCACATATTTATTTATATTTTCTTATGCTGTAGTTTGTAAGCTATTTGCACCACTGCAAAATTAGGTGTCACAGTGATTTTAATCATTGTCCTATTTTTGTAAACAGCATTTCTCTGTGCATTTCGCTAACTAAGAAAGGCATATTCATGTGAGTGCTGCAAACACTGAAATAAAGTTGGTGGCTAAGATGCTTTTATATTTAAACTTGAAGATAATTTTTTAAACAGTGTATAGTTCAAGGCATACAACTCAAAACTCTCGTGACAGGCCTATGGTGTACTGTGGTTCCTGAAAGCACTTTTCTGTGTTTCTGTCTCTCTTCCCTCTGAGTGTCCTGTGGGATTTACAACAAGCTACAATGGATCCAGACAGATGGCAAGGTGGGGGTGTTGGGTAACCATCTTTTGAACCCCAGGGAATACTGCCATATACAAGCTGTCAAACAAATGTCTTCACTCAGAATTGTATTTGTTATACTATAATGAGATCCTCAATTTGATGTTAATTATCCACAATTGTTCAAACATTCAAAAGAAAGTGAATACAGCGTCCTCTGCCTTTTTTATGTTCTTGTTAAGAACTTTGTGAATATACACCCTTGTTAATTATTTTCTTGTTGTGCCAGCAGCATTTGATGAATGCATCAGGGCAACAAGGCCATCAGGAATTTCCATAAAGTAAAGAAGCAAATAGGTCATGAATAACATTAATATTCAAAAAGAAGCACTTCAAAGAGTGGTAACCCAGTGCCTCAGCATTAACTGTATTTGACCATTCATATCTTTCCTCATTAACCACCCTGAGAAGCTTTATTTGCTGAAGGCTGTGTACTGTGGGCTGGTGGCAAGTGCATCAAAACAGTTCTTTCAAGTTGTTCCTTTGTGTTAAGTATCGTGCAGCTACACAGCTCTTAACAAGTCAAAAGACTGAGAAGACCTTCTGAAAGCATGTGTCAGCTCTGCTAATACTGATGAAGCTCATAACAATTTATGTAAGACACAACTTCAGTTGTTCACTGTTGACTGGATAATTGACAGGCTATTGTTACTTGACTGCCAAGATTTCCCAAGAGATGTGTCAAATTTGTCCAGCCAACCACTAAAAGACTTCACATATTTTGACAAGGATTGTTTCTTTTTTTTTTTCCTGTTTTTTTGACAAAAGAGTATGCTTTTAGAATACTTAGAAAGATGTCATAAGGACACAAAAACTAAACAAACAGCAGCCTGGAAGTGTGTCAGGCTCTTTTGAAAGTAACTTTTTTAACGATATGCGCCTTCAACCTTAACTTCATGTTTTCACAGTCAAAATTCCATCACGTCAGTAAATCTTACAGGCCATCATTTGTTGAATGTTTCTAATAGTTAACTGAAAATGTCTAACAGGTCAGATTACTAACAGAAAAATAGCAGGTAATTAACTTAAAATGCATACCAACTTTTTTTCCCCCCTTTTTTCAGTGTGTTTATCTGTAAAACCACTCTCGCATCCTCAATTTCACTCAAGCCGAGAGTAAAAACATGTATATTTAAATGGTAATAATGAATATTTTGACAAGACTGGTGTTATGATTCTGTTACCGTGGATCCTTCAAACTACCACTTTGATCCAGACTAAAATATCTCAACAAGTGCTGAATGGATGTGTTGTGGAAAATTTTTCACACATTCATGATCCCCAGAATATGAATTCTAATGAATTGTGTGATGTGTGACCTTTTTTTTTTCCTGTTGTAGCACCAGCTTTAACAGCCATTTGTGGCTTGGATTGATTAGCCTCGACAGACAGCTAATAACTTTCATACAAACATCTTTGTAACAACTATAGTTAATGTTTCCTCTGTTAGCTGATCATTTCAGGCAGCTGGAGCCTCAGGTTCATTTTGTTTGTAGTGCACAATAGCAAATATTTGGCATGTTTCCATACACAAAATATATTGGTGAACAAAACAAAAAACATACCTGCTAAAAAATCAACATAGCATTGTCACTATGTGCATTTTTCAGTAGAATTTACCACTAAGCACAGCCATACAGACTTTATTACAGCTATAGACTCCAAGTCTTGTTCTAACATGTAGTGCTTGTGGAGTGGAGAATTCCTAGTGAAAAATGTTCCTCGCCTCAGTAGTGTTTTTGAACAGCATTAACCCAGACTCCTCGTCTATCTCGCCAAGCAGAGCTTGATTACAAGGAGCACCTGCAGCCCATCGTTCACTCTGTCTTGGCTTTTTGGTCTCATTCTGGTTGCAGATGGCAGTGGTGGCTGCGGATATGTGGAAAATGGATTTAATGTGTTTAGTCTAACTGTTGGAGCACATTTAGCCACTCTTTTTTCTGTGATAGCCTGTTTGTGAACCAGATTTTTCATTCCCTTTGTGACTGTTTTTGGCTGTTAAATGCCAGAGTGGTGAGTAGGATCACACCATTAAGTCTCTAGTGTGGGACTACAGTCGGGTGGACCCCAGATAACAATTGTTTTTCTCCTCTTTATAGATTTCCCCTGCTGTTGTCTTTTTTAGGCCTTGTTTATTGCATTTTTAGCTTTATTGTATTTTAGCTTGATTGTTGTATTTGTATTGACCATGTATTGACCACACAAGTGTTTTGGAATTTGAACAGAGTTCACCTGGCTTGTTTTGTGTAATTTGGTTTCTTTAGAGCTATTAATTTGTTGTTATCAAGTTTTTTCCTTTTATTAAGATGGATAATAGAATCACACTTATGGATGCGAGTGAAAGCACGGGGATGCAAATGTAACGGACATGATTTTGGTTTGAAGTGAAATTGGCAATGAGACATATTTGTTGAGTGGCTGGTAGCACCCCGGGGTAATCAGTGTAGATTACCTCCCCAAGTGGCCCCCAGCTGGCTGTATTAATTTGTTAATTTAGCTAGGCTACTGGTTTTAATTATTTTATTATTGTGATCATCTTTATTAAACATCCTTTTAAAGCAATAATACAATAAAGTAATATTTTAATTATCTAATTTTGTTTGTTTTGTTTTGTTTCTTGGCAGATCCAGCCTTTTTGATTTACCGATTTGTTCAATAACCTATTGAAGTTAACCTGCCACACCTCTGCCTTACCAATAAGGAGTCTATGTGCTTTGTAGGATCAATTGGTGAGATAATTAAGGTTCATTAGTAATATTTCCTGGGGTACAATCCTCCAGGTGGCATTGTTGGTCTTTCTTCCAATTTTTATTCTTTTTTTTTTTTTCTTTTTTTTTAATAACTGCCCCTCGCCACACTTGCAAACCCATATTTAATATGTCCAAAATACAAGAGGCTATAAGACACTGGAACAATGTTCACATAAAAAAAAAACAGACAAACCAAAAGCAAGCATAAAAAAAAAAAACTGGGCTATTACAAAAAACAAACTAATTGACACATAGCTGAGGTTAGCACTAAAATGGGTAAAAACACATTTAAAGAGAACACTGTCAATCCCTGCTGAATCCTGAACACAGCTGGATCTGCAACTGCAGCATCAGCGAACAGCAACTGAGGTGACTGCAAGCCTGACGCCACACATCAAAAAAAAATCTGAACAATATTCAGAATATCTTTAGAGAACGTGGGCTGCAGTCAAAACACCGTGATTACATTAACTGAAAGGACTTACAGTTACATCTGTCCCAAGGCAAATTTGTGGACTCTAAAAAGACCCTTTGAGAATATAGCAGGTTTGTGTTGCCACACACACAAAGTGGAAGGCATGAAAATTGATATTTGTACTTTGGGACATCAGAGCCACCTGCTGCAGCTGAGACCATTTTGTTTGTGTGTGGGGGGGGGAGCAAAACAAAAAAAAAAATTTAACATGCTGTTTCATGTCAGTTACTACACTCAGCTTTTCTGCATAGCAAATACAATAATTTTAAACAGTTGTTGAAATTAATAAAAACAAAATCTTGGCAATGTGGGATAACAAATCAATCCGTAAACTAGTTTACAATATGAAACCCATAAGAACTACGATAAATTATTTAAAGGCACTATTTTAGTTTTCACAATGTCTGTTAATAATTCATCACACGCCCTGCATATTTGAAAATACCTGAGTTTGTGTGGGGCTTTAGATGCATATTCAAAATTCCAAATTTGACACAGCAACGCAGCTAAAAACAGAAGACAAGTGTCTTTCTTGTCACTGTGTGTAATGAGCATCTTCCTCAGATGAGCAGATTACAAGAAATTTCCTCCTCCTCTTCTCTTGAGTGTCTGCAGCGTTGATTGTGATTCATATCTTGATGGGTTTTTGTTCCCACAGTGAGATTTCTCCCACTGGTTTTAACACCGTTAAACTCCTTACCTAGCCACTGGCTACCAGATCAAAGCAACATCCATACAGAGGAAAACAGTCAAGCATGGAAAGGAGCTGCCATAGAAACGCACACCTTCTTTTACAGTGGCACACCACATTTTATAATTAGAACAGAGGATATTAACTTCATTAATCAAGGTAATCCTGTGCTCATACAGCACCTGCTGGGATGATTGCAGATGGCAGCAGCATGTTTTGTACACCTTGCTGTTGAAAGGGTAATTATGGATCTGTGCCTCTGAGGTGCTGGGTACTATAACTTAAATTCAGGTACAACAGAGGAAAAGCCAGAACATGCAAAAGGAGGAAGCAGAAATTTCTCAGGATCAAATTTCTCAAAATTTGAAATATATAGTAAAGGTACCTACAGGGTACAGTGCAGGAAACAAAATGAAATTTATGGGAAACAGTGAGAAATCTAGTTGTTACTGTGTAATTAGACAAAAAATAATATGAGAACAGCCAAAAGACGCACACTGAACTTTCAGATAATTTTAAATGATATAGGAGACCCATGTTTTAAAATTAAATATTTAAATAAATACTATATAAGCAGGGAGGTGCAGGTGTATTGCAGTTAGCGCTGTCACCTCACAGCAAGAAGGCTCTGGCTTCAGAACCAACAGCCAGCAAGGGCCTTTCTTTGTGCAGTTTGTATGTTTTCCCAATGTTTCTGTAGATTTTCTGGATACTCTGACTTCCTCCCACAGTCCAAAGACATGCATGGAGTTAGGTTAATTGATTATTCTAAATTGGCCATGTGTGTGAATGTGAGTGTGACTGGTTGTCTGTCTCTGTGTTAGCCATGCAACAGATTGTCGCCATGTCCAGGGTGTAACCTGCCAAAGCAGAAGAAAACAGATGTATGAATATTTTTTATAAGAGAAATTACTGTTCTAGCAGGCACGGCTGATCATACTTCTTCATTATTCTTAAATGCAAAGCTATGGAGGGTTTCAATGGGCATTCAAAGAGGGGAAAAAAAGTAATGTAATAATTAAGATGTAAATATGGCTCAAATGCAAACATTTATTAAGTGAGATAGTAATTATTACTTTGATTCTTAAGATTAGATTCTTGAGATTTAAGAATAAGGCATGAGGGCTGTAATATTAAGTATCTACTTTCTCCTTTATTTACTTTTAAATTTCACCATATTTTTTTCTAAACTTTTTGTGCGTCAATACTGCACCCTGGAGGTACAGGTTTAAAAAAACAAAAAAAAAACAAATAAGCTTTGAATTTATTTATTTATTTATTTTAATTCTTTTCTCCTGGAGCCTTGTTTTCCAATGTACCTACGTGTACGAACCAATTTAATACAAAGAATGAAATTACAGTGTAAAGCACTGAGCTGTATAATAAAAGACATTAACATATGACAGAGAATCTTAAACAAAAATATCATGTACACTAGCTAGCTTTTATTTTTAATTTTAGGCCAGTTGAATTTGCATCAGCCTATATAGTTCAAACTTTAAACAAAAGGGATTTTTTGCATTAAAAAAACTTATGTTGGAAAAAATGATCTGCATTTTGCATACATGTACTTCTGTTCGTCTCAAGAGACTTTTGTGGTTCAGGAGGAAGGCAACATCAAATATTGACATTCTGGATCTACCACACTCTGAATAAAAGCGTCCCTGGAAGTCTGACATCTCCTTTATAATTAAGTTGTCCAGATTAAAGCAGGAATGGATCCTAATCAGCAGCAGGAAATGTTGATAAGCATTAAGCCACAAAGACCGAAATTATTAAACATGCCTTCTGATCAAAAGGTCCCACAACACTTCAATCCTTAAGAATGAGGTCAGCAACTTTGGATTTCCATGCAGTCAAATCTATTAAAAATGTGGCTTCAGAGGCAGTTGCGGAAAGATGCATTGGCTTGGAGCGTGAGGAGAGCGAGGGAACAAAACGAAAAATTAATGCTCCACCATTCTGACAGAAAAGATGTCTGTGCAATACAAGACAGCTTTGAAATAGGACTTTCCTCAAGACCTGACATTTATAGGTAACTTAAAATAGCTGCTTTTTTATTCAGTCTCTTTTTTTTGAAAATAAATCTTCCTTTTTTTTATGTTTTGTTGTTGTGCCCTGGCATCTGTCCTCTCCGTTTTCAGTATATCCTTTTATTTACTGCCCACTTTGGCCTTTTGCTGACTGACCACGCATTTTATTCATTATTTATTTTCCAGCATGACAGCAACATTCTGGCACCCACTGTTGCACAGAAAAAAAAAAAATGTCCTTTTTGCACACCACTTCAGTCAAAATGCCCATTACTCATTGCTTGCTGTAAGGTGATAAGGTGGGTATAATTCAGGAAGGAACCAACCCGTTTTTGATTTAACTGGAGCTGCCCTATAAATGAAAGCACAGATGATACAATACACTCTCACCGTTTACATCCTCTATTTCTCACACTGTCAAGGTCATGCAATGGAAAGGCTCTTCAGTAATGTGCAGCAGAGCACAATGTTTTGCAATTGTCAAAGAAATGTGAATGCACCACAATGTACAATTCATCACTTATTTATAAATAGAAGTGGAACACTGGAAAGATTTTAAATTTCACTAGCCCTTTCATCATTGTCTACCCCAGTGTACTTCTTGATGATATAATGCAGTAAGGATGGAATTCATTAACCGGCGGGAGTGGGTGTAGTGTTTTCAGATGTGTGTTTATTAGTGTGCTGCTCTGTCTCTGTAATTACCCCCCTTGCACATCTCAATACCTGATCCCTCAGTGTTAGAGATAATATAATTAATCATTACGCAAGTGTTAACGCATCACTTTAAATTTGTCTACTAGGGTTACTGGGGTATAATTACATGCTAAAATATGAATTCCCATTAAGCAGAAGGTGGTTTCTGTGTGCTTAAAAGCATGTGGACACGTTTCATTTAGGCTCAAAGGTTGGCTGTGCATTAATCCGTAGTGGACCACTGAAGAATAATATGCCTCTACATCGCCTGAGACTGATTATCATGATGCTCTTTTGATGTTGTATCTCTATCCTCATGTAAATACAACTTGGAGACCAAACAGCTGATTCACTGAAGCTGAGAACAGAGAAAAGGGGGTTTTACATCAGAGACATGTAGGATTAAACTTTCAGGGTTGACTGTTTGCTTCAGTCCTTGATGTTGCAACATTTCATCACCACTTTGTGGCAGTTCTCCTTCTAATTATGATAGCATTAATATTTACAGTCACACTGGTTATCAGTAGTTGTACATCCTCCTCTGCCTCTGTTTCCGCTGTAATCCCTTTGCTTTTGTCTCTTGTTTTGCATCCCTGTGTTGCTTGTTTTCTCTTTGCGTGAGTCATAACCATGTCATAACCTCCAACTTTCCCTATTTATGTCTGTGTGTGTGTGTGTGTGTGTGTGTGTGTGTGTGTGTGTGTGTGTGTGTGTGTGTGTGTGTGTGTGTGTGTGTGTGTGTGTGTATGGGCGGGGGGGGGGCTGAGGCTTTTCTCCCAAAAAGCTTCATTTTATTTTATATTGTTCTAATGGTTTTCTTTTGTATCATTATTTTTAAATGGTATACGAATCTTCTACAGTCATCTTTGCAGCATTCTTAACTAACTCACAAAACTATACAAAATATACTAAACATCAACAAAGTTCAAGAGTTTCAGCTTGAAATGTGTATAAAATAAGGGTAGGTAAGTTAGTATCTATCTGGCAGGACATTTTACCAATAATTAATTAAATAGCATTTAATCATTCACTGTTTATTTAAGTTTAAGCAATAAAACTATTTGGTTACGTTATGGTTGAACATTGTTAATGACATCTTCTTGGCAGAAAACAGTGACAGCAACCTTCTCGCATGTACCCTGATTCTCATTAACTCATCACCAGCAGTATATCTAACTCAGCACTTCAGTCATTCTCTGCCACATTCTGCCAGAAACCCGGGCCCTCTGTGCTTGTCTTGATAAATTTTGCTCAACGTTTTCCTTTTTTTTCCTCCTTCTTTTTTTTTTTAACCTTTGAACAATTCTGTTAGATTACTCCACCACCTCACCTGCCAGTCCAGCCAAGCTTTCTCTGCATGGCGACAGCTCCTTTCTCCTTCCTCCTCCCAAGTCTCAGTTCTCCTGCTCCCCCACACCTTCATTCATCTGCCTGTATATTCTCACTGTCTTCCATGTCATGCTGAGTCCTGCCACCACCATCAGCCTGCAAGCTCTGCCAGTTTCATCTTCAGCTCACCCAACTTAGATATACTGGGTCCAGGAAATGCCACTGACTTCAACACACATGACGTAAATTCAGTTCACTTTTGTCAAAAGGAGAAACGGCGCACACACACATTTGACGAGCCTTCTGGTGTCAGCATTCATCATGATTTAGGGGTAAAGTGCCTTTGGTATTTCAGCATTCAGTTGTAAACTGTGAATGTGACATCAGAAATATGTGATCTCAGTAATAGTAATAAATGCACTGGCCAGTTAGGTTCATATGATCCCTTCACATTCTTTATATGAATCCTTTACATGACAACTTTCGAGTATCCTTAACTAGCTCACAAAGACACAGTAAACTTGGAAACAACATTGCAGTGCTCTCATTTTGGAAATATCAGCAACGCTCAAGCATTTCAGCTTGAAGTGTGTATAATAAAGTAATGGGTAAGTAGTGTTTGGCATCTATCTGGAAGGACATTTTGCACATAAATAATTAATTGGTAATTTAATTTGCTTTTTGAATATCTCTCAAGGACTCGAGGATGCTCAAAACATGCAAAGGATCTTTATCCTTGTATAAGAGCTTCTGGTGCACTGAGCGTTTGTTTAATGCACCCAAAGTAAAGGTGTCATTGATTCGTGCCAAAACTGCAGCTCCTGTTCTGTTTGTTGCAGCTGTTTCTCGTCTCATCTTCACCCATCCTGCAGGATAAGCACCCTGAATCCTGATATGTGTCAGACTGAAGTTTCAATTCAGCGACTCAGCTGTTGTTGGAAGGTTTAAGGCCCTAATAACTGAAAGAGAATAATTGAACCCATATAACCATATAAAGAATACATCAATTCTTTAATTCAGTGAGAAGCTTATAACCTCTTGTATTATTGGATATTGCTTAAGGCTTTAAGATTTCATTGTTCAAAGCAATAAATGAAGATTTCTTTTTCTTTGTTGCCCTGCAGCAATAAAATAAGTCACAAAATACGATATTCCAAACATGTATCTTTTAATCGACTCATTTGCCTTGAATGTTATTTGTTTAATGTTCACATAGCACTCATCTGTATTTTATATTAACAATAAAAATAAAAGGCTCCATGTAATGTGAAATATGTCACACCAATAGATAACTATAACCAAACTCTGCAGTTTCCTCCAGGTCAATGGAAAATTTTTGCATCTCTCAACTCACTGGCTGCACTCCTCACCCTCGCTTCCTGCAGCAACAGTCATCTGTGCACTACCTGGCTTGTGCCAAAAGGCAGACAGACATACTTGGTATCAACCTGCTGAATATGTGATGACTTAGTGGCATGTGTGGTTCTGAGACTGTTTTTATTTCTAATGGAACATGAACAAACCATGAGCCGTGTGCTGTTTTGATAAAAAAGACACCAGCTTTTGTCACATCGTTCACAAAATGTAGGGTACGTCCATCATTTTATTTTAATTATTTGTGTGTGGGTAGCCAATTTTACACCCATAACATGGCAATCTTCATGAGCAGTTACATAAATAATATCAAAACTGGGGTTTGAAATAGCTTCATAAAAAGTTGAAGGGGGTGTTGCAGTGCAGTAAACTAAAACTGACCTTGAACTGCTTTGTGATGTGCTGGCCAGAATTAGCATGATTACAAAGTTTTATAATGCCATGACCCCCTTTGCAAATGCCATGGTGCAACTGTATTACAGTGACTCTGATGTACAGTTCTACTGTGCTGCGTGAGCTTGAATCTATTCTGCTTTGAGCTGTAATGATCTGTGTGACCAAGTGATGATTGTAGAGGGACAGCATTGTGCTCATGCAATGCTGCTGCTTGCACAACTGTCATCTTGAACTTATCTCTCACAGGGAGGAAGGCAAATAATATTAATGAGCATTGAAACAAAGAACTGTTTCCCCCAGTACCTTAAGCTTTTACAAGCTCGCTAAAAATAGTCCCTTCTGTATGATCAAGGAGATTTTAATTACAACAGCATATGCTTTAATTACAGGAGTTTTTATTTGCAAATGTTTATTCCCAGTGAACTTTTGAACTCAATAACGAAGCTACATATTATCATTGTTACTGTTGTTCAACTCTCTCCCTTTAAAGTGTCTTCAAGTCATGATGGATTTTTTTCACGAGCTACTTGCAATTTTTTCTTTGGGGAGGAAAAACTGCAACCATTGTACATGAGAAACTGGCCAAATAGAAATCTTTAGCATCCCAGTGCTTTGTCATGTCAAATGCTGTAACAGAATAGTAGTATCTCTAGTCTGGTCATTATTTTTCTCTGTCCCTGAGATGTGGGCTATATATATATATATATATATATATATATATATATATATATATATATATATATATATATATATATATATATAATTATATATATATATATAGTCACTGGACTAAAGCTTGAATAGTCCATGAAAAACATTCCTTTTTCTTTTCATGGGGACACACAAAAAAAATCCACTAAACTCCACATTGAGCAAAATCTACTGTGTTCTTCTGGTGAAAATGTTTGTCTCCTAATCAGTGTGGATCCAAGCAGTAAACTCTTACCTCGTTTACGTTTTTTAAGGTCTATCAATAGCAGCTGAGACGAGTGAGGAATGCAAACACGCCCTATCAGTCGTGTCCCTGAAGCAGTTGGTTAAGCACAGTCTGTGTGTTTGGAATCTTAAAGGCAAGGATCCACACGTGCTCCTGAATGCCACTGAAGAGGTCAGAAAGGAAGTGACACAGAGGGAGAGGGAGAGAGTGATACAGAAACACTTAAGACACAAGCAGTATTTAGTGCTTGCAGAACTGTGATGGGGATAATTTGACATAGCGGCGCAGGGAAAATCATTCGCATATATCTGGCTAATCCACACCTATTCCCCTCACTTGACAATGTCAAGGAGCCAATTCAAGACTCAAGTCTATGAAATAGATTTTTCTTTGCCAAGTAACTGTACAGGTGTTTCATCAATTTTTAAAGAATATGTGACACCAGGATTTGTCTGTTTATACTAAGAGGTAAATTAAGGAATTATAGCAGACAGAGAGTACTGTGTCTATGCTGAGATAAGTTAAGAAATGTTGATGGGAGCTTAGGCCACTTTCAGACTGCAATGGATTAGCTTGAGAAAAGGAAAAGAATTGAAATGCAAATAAGACGGGATTACTGAGAGAGCATTCAGTCTACCAGAGCCTCCTCGATTAACTGCTGAAATACTGGTCGCATTTGAAAAATGTCTAAGCCTAATGATTATTCTCTCTTTGCTTACTTTTTGTTTATAGCGGGTTAATGACTCAATAAATTTCTTGTTATTGGTGAGACATGAAAAAAAAAAAATAACAGAAT
This sequence comes from Archocentrus centrarchus, assembly GCF_007364275.1. Taxonomy (NCBI): domain Eukaryota; kingdom Metazoa; phylum Chordata; class Actinopteri; order Cichliformes; family Cichlidae; genus Archocentrus; species Archocentrus centrarchus. The sequence continues at coordinate 19,572,007 of NC_044366.1, read as the reverse complement.
TTTTAGCACCTTGCTTTGAATATTACGCAGGATTCGTGATGCATAATCATCCAGTCTAAGCCGATAATCATTTACTTTTTTCCACACAATCTATTAAACTGCTTCTCTGCGGCAGAGAGCTCTTATTTCTGAGACATGTTTGCACTGGCTAGGGTTAACCTGAAAACATTACGTTCGTTATCTCCTTACATGGATAAGGGATTTATTTGACTATCCAATGAGTTACGTTTGAATCCAAAGAAAATGGTGCTAAATGAGAAACTGAATCATATCAACTTCAAAAGCATGCTTCCTGCAACCCCAGAACTGTGAAATTTGTAGCTGGAGGCATGGCACTGACTTGAAAGTCCCAAAATGTGAATTCTCTTTATAGTTTTTTCAGATCTGTGAAGAAAAGGGAAGATATTTATTGACTTCTTTCTACCTCATGACAAAATAGCAGCTCTCTTTGAATATGTTTCTTTTGCCTTTAATGGGTCTGTAGATTAGTTATATCATTTGAACACATTATGCACTATGCCTCAAATGTAAACAAATTTGTTATTGTTAATGTGTTATTATGACTTTAAAATTGTGCTTGCCTTGATTATATGACATGCACACATTGCATTTATGTTAATGTGAGAGTCTCGCAAATATTCAAATGTTCAAAAGTATGAAGCTGTCATGGAAATATTGCATCACTGCTGCTCAGGCATACTGTGATGTTTCCTAAGTGAAGAATGCACTCTGCTGGCAGATTCCAGGCATAGCACAACAGCCCTCCCTCCATTCATTCTCTTCTAATTCACCCTGCAGGAGGCACTGACATAAGAGTAGCCCGCTGCTTCCTCTGGTTCCTCCTGGGACATCATCAAGCACTCCCACATATGCAGACAGATGTAGAGTTGATTGAATTTGTCTGTTATAGTGCTCATTTCCGTCCTAGTCACCCCGTACCACCCCCCCCCCCCCCAGCAAGTGACTTAAAGGATGTGACAGAATGAGCGAGAGATGGATTAGGGCACTTGCTTGTGGCCTGAGCTTCACTTCGGGTTTAAGCTGATTTTCTCTTCAGTTCAGGTTTATTCTGATTTCCACCTTAATTCCTTAAGTGGAAAAATTCAGACAATCAGACACTTCAGTTTAAATCTGCTCAGTTCTTCTGGGAATTATTACTGTTAAAATATTTCTCCCAGCAGTATTTTCTTTGCCTTTCTTTTTGGCAATGTGTCCAACAAAGAGTCCTTGAAACAGCTTTTTTTTTTTTTTTTAGGACAGCTGGCAAGATTAAAGGACTAACAACATTTTCAGGGACACATAAAGAAGGGGATAGAAAGGGAAAAGATGAAGATTTTAAGATTGGACACCACACCTGCAGTCACTCCAATGTGCATTTACCCCAAGGTCTCATCTCAGCTTTCCTTATTATGTGCATAGACATTGATATAATAGCAAAACATACATGATTTCCTGCATTGCTGGCAGACACTGATTTCTATTCATGTCAATAACTGAAAGAATCAACTTGTAAAATCTTAAAACATATCTGAAATTGGAAAATTCTTGCAATTAATTCAAGTTTTATTTATAATTTATTACCCTCAAAGATGACATACAATTTTTATGCAGCACACACACTCTCAGCTACGACAAGTATGATGTGAAGTCCATCCATCCATCCACCTAGTTTTCTTCTGCTTATACAGAAAGTCTACAATTAAAAATATCTGTTCTTCAAGCAACTGCTGGGATTGTAATGCTGTTACACCACTTTCTGTTTACAGCTACAAGGCAAGCAAGTCCTAACAAGAAAGTGTAACACAAAATACTGCTAACAATTTCTTTCATCCTCAAAAAAATCACACATAATGAAAAAACATGACCTCCAGAGCAAAGGGATCTTAGCATAGCTTGGAAGAGTCAAATGTAGCTGAGTTTGGGAACATGAGTTCTATCAGAATCATTCCCCAAGTTTAGCAGGTATGTGACCAGTTTGTCATTCATAGGTTCAAACCATTTCAGTTCAAAATATTTGGTATTTTTGCATTAATTTCTCAAATGAACTTAATGGCAAAAATGGTATAATGCTTAAGAATGATATATTCTGCGTGAAGCCTTTGAAACGTAGTTTTTGAGTCTATCAGGAAGGTGGTTGCATAAATCTATGGTTAAAAGATGTAGCAAGTGAACATAGTTTATTTCATAGTTACTGAGCTGCTACTGAGCAGCTGAGTAGTTCATGAACTTTCAATAAAAGTTAATATCATTCAAGGTCTCCACAAACTTTTGTCAAGTGGATTTTGTTACAGACTAAGTTCACCATCATTTAATACCAATTTATCTATTTAGTTAATCTTTTAAACCTTTTTATTAAAAAATGTTATTGAAAAATTATAACCGACATAAGCTGTTATTTAAAAAAAAACCTGACAAAACAATAATTGCATCTCCCACATGACGATTAAAAAAATCATAGCTGAATTTGCTACGTCTTTTGAAACTTGAAAACCAACTCCATCACTTTATTCATAAACTTATACTGCAGATATTTTTTTCCCTTGTTTCTATATATTTTATTCATGTTGTGTTCTTATTCTTGCTGGCTTTTAACCGGGAACTGAATGCAAATTTCGTTTCACCTCATGTAAATTAAAATAAAAACCCTTGAAACTTTTTTTTTTTTTTTATTCACTGCCACACCGGTCTCAAATAAGCTGTTCAAAATGCATGAACAACATCAGCAGAACAGATGCCAGTTTTGCTATGGAAATGAAAGAAGACCCAGATCTGTTTTTAAATTTAAAAAAGGACAAAAAAATTTATTAAATAAAAATTCAAATAAAAAAAACAAAAACAAAACAAAAACAGGTGAGAAACAAAATGCTAAATACTGTTATTTTTATTTTCATTTGCTAATAGCTTCTGACATGCCATTTTAATCCTGTCTTTATTAAGTTACATAACAGGTTTTTTTCTTTTCAAGGGCTGTAGAATATATTCCTAAATAAATCTCCCTCAATTCCATACTGAGAGTTTCATTTTTGATGTGTAGAGTGGGCAGCTTCACACTTGACACAGAAGCACTGACCTCTGAAAATCTTGACATTTACGTAAACACACAAGACCTTATATTCTAAATGTCAAATGGATGCTATACCATACCTGACTCTGATAGGCTGATGTTTTATTTTTCATGTTAATACTTTTTAGTCTTGAAATGTAAATTTAAAAATATATATTTGACAAAAATCTCCATGAAATACATTTTAACAGGTACAAAGCATTTTTTCTGCACTTTAGTTTATAGTGTGCAAAATATCTGTAAAGATTTTCCAGAAGCCTAATAGTTATACATCTTGCAACACAAACCAAATTTTCTGACTATTTACAGAGGCTCTTGCAAGTGGGAGAATCATTGCAGATTGTCGTAGAGTTTGCAGTGCAGATATGCCAGCTTCTCAGCCCTGCTTTTCCTCAGCATTGGAAACCACTCTTGATAACTAAGCTCTACAACCCTATAGCCTGCTAGCTTCAACTGTCTTCTCTTCATGGCATGAAGTCCCAGTAGCTGCTGTGACTGGGAGCAGAAGTGGTTCCTGCTTGAGACCTGTATTGCAACTTTGACCGGGCCTTTGGAGTCCCAGCGAGAAGACCCAAGGTGCTTGGGTTTGGTCAGAGTTTCTATAATATCACTGGTCAGGTCTAGCACTGTGTCAAACAGTCTGCCACTTTCATCGGGCTGTAATCTGTGAAGAGATGCAGTCTTAACTTTAGGTGGTTGAGCCAAAGGAGCTTTGGTGGTGTTTTTATTTATTATCTGTGCTAAAAGGTCATCAGTTATTGTTACTCCTACATTTAATTTCTCCCAACCCTGATTAGAAGGACATGTGGATGAGCTTTGTTCTAGTGATGCTAGTTTCACAGGTACAGGGTGCCCAGTGGAGTCAAGATGTACTTCCAGGTCAATGGAGCGAGTATGTGGCAGGATCATTCTTTTACATACAAACTCCTCTCCACCAAGCAGATCTTTCAGAGCAGATTCTGCCTCTTGAACCTCTGGTTTCTGGCACACATCTGACTGGGCAAACTTCCACAGCATCTCTGCAATCTCATCCCGAAGTTCACAGCTTAGCCGAGGGCCAGTCCATTGAGGCAACTCCAGAGCTACAGCTCCATCTAAAGTGAACAAGTCCTTTTTCAGATCAAGCTGTGTGCATTTCAGTGCTAAGTTTACAAAGTCAGGGCTCAAGGCTAATGCAATTAGATCCTCTGGGAACTGGGAGACAAAGGCCAATCCTAAAAGACCCGTGAGCAGATGCTCCGGGTATCGTTGAAATTCAGCTTTTCTTTGCCTCAGGGAATCTGTAAGACTTGGATAGAAGCTTGGACTCCGTAATGGGAGAAATCCTAATGTGCCGTAAGCCCACAGGAGTTTGCATGAGTCTTTACTCCTGCAGTGTGGCACTAACAAGGGGACTCTCTCAGCGACAGCAGTAAGAATACTGTCATTACTGTAATGAAGAGCAGAGCAGGTCAGTGCCACATGCATTAGCCCCTTGACACCCATCCTATGAGCACGCTGAGGAACTTCCTCTGCCATGGCCTCCAGCCATGCCCTGTGATATGTATAACTAAAACGCAGGTACTTCAGCACATTCACTATGGCAAAGTCACTCAGCTCCTTTACAAAAGAGAGTGCCTTATCAACAATGCGAGTCACTGCACTCTCAGATATTGAAGTCTGGGATTTAAAGAGTCCCAAACATATAGCCCCAACCTCCTCAGGGTGCAGTTGTTGCATATGATGCATGAGAAGCTGCTCTATAGAACGGATCAGGTCTTTTGGACAATGCCTACCCTCTCCCATTATATACAACAGCTGAACCAGCTCAGGGACGCTCACCTGTCCCAGGTGCACACGGACTGAGTCATAGAGATGCTGTAAGAACTGAGGTACCTGCTTCCCTATACAGCGCCACAAATCAGCAGCTAACATCAACTGATGCAAAGTCATCTGACTGGACCGGCGTATTAGCTCAGCCTCATATAATTCAAGTACAGTGTGGGTCGAGGGCATGTCCAACCGCACAAATGACTGCAGCACCTCTAGCAACTGAAGTTGAGTAAAGTGGCGAAGGTGCTCCACAGAATACCGGAGGAGCATGATGAAGCGTTGGTCACTCCTCACTAATGGCATCTTGTCTGGGTGCAGACAACTAAGCTCCATAAGAAAATGAGACACGTCAGATGTTTTCATGCTTCCCTTTAAAACAGTCACTTTTTGAAGCAGCTGCATTGCCTCCTCCCATTTGATTTGGTGAGGTCTCTGGTTAAAGTCAAGGCTCACTGAGGCATACTCTGGTCTGCACTTGTGGAAGGCACGTGCATCTACTTTAACATCTGGTAGCACAGGTTTTTTCTGGTAAGGAGATACTGAGGGGACCTCTGGTTCAGAGGTTTTGCTGAAAGCCAAGTCCAGAAGAGTGTTTTTTGAGCTAGAGAGGTGCCGTGAGCAACTCACATTGTAGCGATTGCCCTGTTGCCAGAAGGAAGGTACATGAGTGAATACACATTGCTCATCTTCATCATTATCTCTTTGGCTGTAGGAGACTGCAGAGTTCAATGCAAAGTGATGATATGAAGAAGGGTTGTAATGCAGCCTGTATCCTTCTAAAGATACTTCATTGTGCCATGATAAGCTTCTCTCTTCCTCTAGACCATCAGCCTCGTCCTCTGGTTTAATATGCACGTGTTGAGCCCGGACGAATCCTTTTCTTAAATCTGGGAGGTGGCGTAACCTGGGCATCCAGCGACACCACACGCAGGCAGCCATGGGTGTATCACACTAAAGACAAACACATGACTTTAGCAAGTAGCTACAGATAAATAAAATTCAATCAAAAATGCAATTCCTAATGTGCCAAGTAGAAACATATCATGCAAGGCCAGAGATTTAGTTAAAATTTTCTAAGCACAATATAAATTGAATAAAATATAAATTGCATATATTAAAACCACAGTCAACAAGGCAACATTCAGGTCAGCTTGCTAGTTTTTTTGTTTGTTTTTATTTTGAAATGTTGAAACTTTAAACACAAACATTACAAAGCTGTTTGGCATTTTCCCATCATGACCTTACACTATTCTTTCTGTTATAATGGCTTTAATAATGTATTTACTGTAGCTCTTTCTGGGACTGCCTACTTGACATGAGCTTCGCCTATTAAAATCAGTGTTTAAAATAGAAGATTAGCCAAATACGTTGCGCAATTCGTTAGCAATTTATATGATAAAAGTAGTCTGTCCAAGAGGTCAGCCACGTTTTAGAATGGGACAGCAGGTAACGTAAAGATAATTTAAACTAAACTGCACCCTGTATGTATTTTAACCAGATCTTTTAACTTACCTTTAACGCTCCGAAACCAACACGTGGAACGGTAAAAACCTCATGAAATCATGGCAAGAAGAAGCAGTATTAGTTCATTGGAATGACTCTTCTGGTAGACCTGACGCAAACCCACCGGAACCCATGAATTTGATTTTCAAAATAAAACAACGTTTAAATTGTCAGTTACACGATAGAAGTGTAAATGCTTTAAAACTAATTAATGCATTATGCCGAAATGTAGAGAATTGGATAGGTAAGCCGCAATTTCAATATAATCATTAGCTTTAATGATAAACATCTGCAAAAATACCTTGCCGGACTTATGGGATATTATTATGGCAGGTTGATGTAGCTTCCGTGGAGAGCAGCGTGTGACCTATGGCAGCTGGGTAGGTTCAAAACTCAACGAGCCGCGAAACAAATCAACAAGAAGAGCTGTAGCTCACTAAACCTAAAAATGGCTAATATAAGCTCAATATACACCCTAAGAAGTTCACATACCATAATAACAAAGACCATGCATCTTCGTTCGAAGCATGCTTTTACATTCAGAGACAGCAATAATTAAATTAACTAAATTCTGGAACTAAGAATATATTCATGCCAAAAATAAGTTTATATATATATATATATATATATATATATATATATATATATATATATATATATAAAAGGAAGATCCCACACTGCTTCAATATTGTTGAGGTCCGGGCTATGGGGGGGGTCAGTCCATGACTCTTCCATTGTGTGTTTTTCTATCCTGGTATGCTTTTACTGCTCTGGCGGTGTTTGGGGTATCATTGCCATGCTGAAAAATTAGGCTACTGCCAATAGGACACTTTCGCTGTATGATGGTATTGCATGGTTAATCAAAATCTAACAATACTTTTCTGCATTCTTTATTCCATCAGTTTTGACAAGATCTCCAACACCACTGGCTGGCATGCAGCCCCAAACCCTGAAAGAGCCTCCATTGTGTTTTACACATGGCTGTACCGTTCTCCTGACCTACTCTGTACATACTGACAATGATTTGAGCAACAATTTTCAAAATTGGATTCATCACTGCATCAGACCTGTTACTACAGATTTTTCAGTCCAGTTCTTGTGTAATGTGGCAGCTTTTTCTCCCTGTTTCTCTTCATTAAGAATGGCTTCTTGACAGCCACCCTTCCACTGAGACTTCAGTGAACAGTAGATGGATCAACTGAAGGCTGAAGGGCCAGATGCATCTCTCAGGTCCTGTGTCAGGTCTTTGCTGGATCTTTTTCCTATTTCTTAAGGACTTGAATTTCAGATACTGTTCATGTGCTGTGAAGTAATAGCTTCTTTTTTTTTAGTGCGGCCCCTTCTTCTTTTGTCCTCCACTTGTCCAGTTTTCTCATTTTTTTAAGGACACACTGCACACCAGGTCGAGATATGCCTATTTATTTATTAGGGCTAAAAGCTCTTGACTTGTTGCATTTTTCATAGATTCCCCAAAATAAATGGGAATAAGTTATGTGTTTTTGTGACAAGCTGCTAGTAACAAAGTGCCTAAGGATATCATTTAAAGTTGGTTCTTTGCTAAGTTATGCTATGTGTAGACCAATCACTGGTTCAGCTCTTGAGTAAGGTGCCTTTTTATGTGCTTGAATGATTCATAGGTCAGTGTTAAGCAGCTTTACAAACATAAAAGTAGCATTCCCCCTAAAATGGTCAGGTGCAAGGACTGGATTAAAAATGAGTAAAAAAGCAGCCAGTGTCCAAAGAAAAACTCTGAAAGAGCTTCAGAAAACTTGGGGAATGATTGCTCGAGACCACTTTTTCAAAAATTACAAGAAAGTCTGGCTCCTTGAATGCAAAATATAAAGAAATGAGGGGTAGCTCATTTTGAAAGTACTGTGCATTTTTTTGCAAACAAGTGTGATCTAATTAATACATTTTTGTCCATTTGATGTGTGGGAAACATGATTGATATGTTATTAAAATACCTTATTACTGTAAAATGTGCATGCTTTATGTTTAATAGCTGTCTTTTTATTTTCTTTTTATTTATTTAGATATGACCTACTCAGTGTTGAGAGTAGGACACGTCTAAATGTTGTATAGTTTAATCAAGTGTATTTCTCTTATGTAGATGTACTAGTTAATGCTTCACATTGTGACGACCCCCCCACTGTCAAAAAAGTCCTTGGCTGTTGTTTCTGATAACTGGCCTGCATGGGAGGTTCATCAGCCAATGCAGCTCACCTGTGTCTTTCAGGCTATAAAAGATGGCCCAGATATGTTTAATAAATTACCTTTAATTTAAGTAAACCTCTTGTTTTGACTCCCTCCTTGTCACCTACTCTGAACCAGTTTGTGTGCATCTCCCTTTTTGTCATGGCCGTGTGGCCCGGTTTATGACTTTGTCATTCCAAAGTGTACTGCCCCAGTCTCAGGAAAAAAAAAAAAAATGTTTTTTTACTCAAATAAATGTAACTAGAAGAAAACCACACAGGTCTGTTTGCTTCACTTGTTGCTTTTTTAAGTATTTCACTCTAGAGAACCTGTGCTGCAGCTCCTAACTGAATATGGTTTCAAATGTTTTTTCTTTTTGAAATGAATTCGGTGAGGCAGCAGTTAAGTATCACATATTGTTGCTTTAACTGGGTTTCTCTTCATTTAAGAATGTGGTTTAAGAGCAAAAGCAAAAGTTCCACCCACCCAAGTGTTTTAAAGTTCCTCTTTAACTAGCTTCTCTTAACATGGGCTAAATCTGTTTTTTTTTGTTGTTTTTTTACAGTACAGTTATTATCTTAATGTTGCACTTAATTCAATGGAATTCATTGTTTTTCTTTCATTTATGTCATCATTAATATGACATGCACAATGTTTAAGTGAGCATCTGTGATTAAGACAAAGAAGCCGATGGATGACAGCTGTTATTCTATTAAATGAATGTGCATGAGGTAGTTTTAGTTTTTAGTCTTTCAGCTGCAGCCCCCGGTGGTGTTTAACAGTATGACAGTAAAGAGAAAATATGAAAACAGAATTCAACCGTACGCTTAGACTTTGTGCAAATTTGATAAAAAAGTCCACCAGTGCAAATCACTGACCTGTTTTAGGATCACATGTTAATGCGTATAGAACAATAAAATTTTTGTTTTAAAAAAGGAATAAAGAATCTAAATTTCTTACTGATGCTCATCAAGGAAAAATAAAGACTACAGATAATAATCAAAAAGCAAATAATTTAAGTTCTAAGTTAACTAAGAAAAATCTACTCAAAATAATTACGCTAAAAGTTTAAAAATTATTACTAACCCTAAAACTGACTAAAACTCAGGTTTGATTATAAAATTGTGATCAGTAAATTCTAATTAGCTGCTTTTATTTAGTCATACTTCAGCCAGCTCACTGTCACATTTAGATCTTCTCTCCACACACCTCATTAAGCAACAGCTTTAGTTTTTTTTTTTTTTTTTTATATTTTCAATATATGCTGTTTAAACTGTGCCTGCAAAAAAAGAACTGTCACTGACATAAAAAAAAATTGATTTCTAATGTAGTCACTCCCTCTCTTCAACAGTATTTAACATATTTTTTATTTATTTGTTTGTTTTAATCCTCAAAGAGAAATAAAATTTTAAATACATCACAGAAATGGGTGACAGTTTTTCTTGGGTGTTATATATCATTACATTTCAACAAAACACAAACAGTAATAGTTTATATATTTACAATGCCTTGCTTTTTGTCATTTAAATTGCCATTTGCATTTCCTTTCTGTCTGAGCAGAAAAGGCAACTTCAGATTCTAAGCCTCCATTGTTTGACTTCACACATGGCTGAATCCGGGGGTGAGAGGTGAACTACACTGACCTATGGCCATAAGCAAGACAATCCCCTTGCGTCTGCTTGGAACACTTCTTATGTCCTTTCAGAAGGTAAAGCCCCGGCAAAAGACACTAAACCATGTTGGTGGCCTTTAGATTCTCTTTATAAAACTCTTTGCTGACATTAATGAATATTTGTATCAATATGCACATCAAAATACAATTAAATGTTACAGTTTAATTTGTATAGGAGCTTGTTTCATTTAAAACCTCTTAAATTAAATACATACATGCTTTGGGGTAATTTGTGATTTACATATAAAGTAAAAGACAGCCACAATAAACCTGCACTAACTTGGTTTGATTTGGAATTATATTGTAAAATAATTTGTTTTTGTTTTGTTTTTGATAGTGTAAAACAATATTAAAAAAAACAACAATAATAATAAGTCGAAGTATTTTATTTGTTTCATTTTCTAAGGTTGAGATTTATTTGTATTGCTTCAAATTCTGGCCAGCAACAAATCTGAAAAGTCATCCCAGAAAATTCCCAAAATAACCTTTTTTTTTTTTTAATGTGGTAAACAGAATTAACAGACGTGTGTCATCCATCAGTTTTAACAAACATAAGAAATTTATTTTTCGTTAGATCTAAGTATTTTAAGAATATATGAAATCTCATAAAACATCTTTCAGTGTAAACATCAAAATTTAGAGCGCCTTTTTAGCTTCCTTTTTCAGCGATTATAACGGGAGCTCATAATGGGAGGCAATTTGATACATTTTTATTCAATCGTGTATTTATTTTTCCAAATGAATGGGGCTTATCTATTTCAGCACCTTTGTATGTTTACCAACAGTATATGAATAAAGTGGGGAAACTTCAGAGTCCCACTTGGAGAGGAAGTAGCGGATTTATGCTAATGAAGGAGTTGAGGCTGCGCTACGCTGGCTGGGAACCGCCCTTCATTCACCACATGGTTAAAAGGAGCGTCTACTCGCGCCACTTTCGCAATCTTACTACGATTCCCAAAATCCTAGCAAATCATAATAGTAGCACATGGTTGTGCACTTTTTTTTTTGGAGGGGTTACAGGTCTTCGCTGTTATTTAATCTCCGAAGTCTGTTTTCTTTTCTAAATTTTGCAGATATCCAAGAAATTCTGAGTAAACGGTAAGTCCGAACAAGTGAGTGAAGATGGTGGATTTTTTTTTTTTTTTTTGGTGTCTTACAAGGCGCGTGTTGTTGGCAAGAAACCTGTTGTTAGCCCTTCTTTTTTTTTTTTTTTTTTTTTTTTTTGAGGAGGGAGATGCGGTAAATGTAGGGAAAGTGAAACACACGGGGTTGACTTCGACACGAGTGTGCACTTTAACGTTTACGCGAGTGGGGGGGAGAGGAAAACCTTTTAATCGTCAGTTTCCGCATTTAAAAACAAATGTTGTAGGGGCGCATGGCAACCTCTCCTCCATGGCTGGAGAATGAGGGAGATTTGAAAAGCATGTGTTGCTGCTGCACCTCTTGTCGGCACCTCGGGGAAGTGGTCCTCACTCGTAAAAAAATATCTGCTGCACATTTCGGTAGAGGCTGCGAGTTGTAGACTCATGCGCTCGCGCTGTCAGCCGTGTGTTTCTATTATTTAAGTTTTCAAGTCTTTTCGGCTTACAGTGGTGTACATTTAAAAGTGCCTCCAGAACAAAGCAGCAGCACATGGGGTTGTAGCAGGCCGCGCGCCTTTGCCATCCCGCAAGCTGCCGAGTTAGCGGCTAACTGACCGACAGGGACTATGTATTGAAAATAATGATGATTAAAAAAAAAACACCACTGTCATTAGCCTGGAGGGCCCTCTTTTGTATGCTCAAGCGGCGCTGTCAGCGTTTACAAGCACTTGGGAGCACGTGTGTTGATATTCAATTAGCATGTGTAAGTTAGCCAACTTAGTTGCTTTAGTATGGCTAAGGCATGGGGGATACAATGCTTAGAAGTGGAGAACGGTGGCGAATACACAAACGTTACCGGCACACTTCGCGTGACCTAATGGGTATTGGCTTAAGTGGTGTCTTTAAGGAAGACTGAATGGGTGACCAAATTTTTGATTTGGATAATTATCCAACAGCTAACCACACTGTGGCAGGTTGCATACGTTAGCCCGTTTGGCTAGCACATGCTCGTAGCAGACTTTTGATGGAGCCCTCTTGGGCAACTACTAGCTTGTGTTGGATTCTGCGTTAAGTTTGAAGGAGCTGCGGTTTCACGCGTGGTCCACAGACCAGTCATGAGTGGATAACCTCATGTGCAGCTCATTTTAGCTGTGTGTCTGTGTGTGTGTGCGCGCACACCGATGTAGCCCATGTGCTTGTTTTTATGCAGTGGCTATTAGATTTTTTTTTTTTTTTTTTTCTCTTTTCAAACTGTGGACTTCTGGGCGCCATGTTAGCGGATGGGGGAGGGGTACAGAAATGTGGCTGGAGTGCAAGTGTTAGTATCCGTAAGCAGTCCCGGTTCAGATTTATCATTTAACTAATAAGTTAAGGCGTACAAACATATCGGCGTTTCTGTGACGTCGTCGCAGGGAAGCCTGGTTGCATGAGATTAACTGGAATACAGGGTTGGTTGTGGGGAGGCTAAATGGACAAGCGGACTGTCACTGAAATTTTTGGAGAATCTCTAAACGTGTTAATGCAACAAACAATGGACGAATCATTTTGCAGAATAAGTCAGAAAATAGATGGCTAAGATGATAGATTTTCAGGCTTTTACAAGGACGTGTTGGTGTCTAATAAATGTGTACATAATTGTAAGAATCTAATGTCTCCAGTGACTCAAATTTTCCTTTTAAGCATTTGCTGCCTTTAAGGGATTTGAGCTTTCAAACTAATAAAATTTAACAGGGGAACTTGTTTAGTCTTTCAACGACTAAAGTTGGGAACATTGCCTTGGATGACTGAGATCATACTCTGCACTCATCTCACTATTTGCCAGTTCTAGTTTGTCAAGTGTCTGCACATGCTCGTTGTCCCTGGCAGCATTACATTGCAACTGTAACTTAAGTGTGAGCTTTGAATTTTTCAAGAAAATTGCCTGCTTCAAAATTTAAAACCAAACTTCTTAACATTTGGCAGACTGCAAGTTAGAAATGTTCATGTTGATTTCAGTTACTCATACTCTTAATGCTTCATCTTTATCTTACAGAATCCTGGGCACATCTGTATCTTCTGGACAGCCCTCGCTGGATTTAAAGGCAAAGTAATGCAGTCTGTGAAAGGAATGCCACATGAACAGTTTCAAGTCACTGTAGTGCCAAAGTGCTTACAGTGCAGGTAGTTTTGTTCAAATCTACTGCAGTGAAGGCACTTTCAGCACTCTTCTGATAATGTTAACCGAAGGAGTTGGCTTGTTCACAAACACGGCCAGTGTGTTGCAAGTCCTAAGTGGACTGAAGCCACATACACTTGTTAATACACATCTGGCAAGATGTCATCTTGCTGTGAGGCTCAGCTCCCTGCTGTTCTGGAGCAAAGCAGCTGTGTATGGAGCAAACATGCTAAATGGCTGTTAGACACATCGCATCCTGTCACAAAAAATATTTCAGTGGTTCGTGGAATCAGAGTGGCAACTCAGTGTTATATTTTTAAAATAATTTTTAGTTTGCTTTATGCATATGGTGCCTTAAGAAAAATTGTGACCTGGCAAAATGTGACTACCACTAGTACTTATGCTAAGGTGCATCTAGTGCAGATAGTGAAGTAGACTAGCACCTACTGCCCTAAGTGCTCCTTCTGGCATAAGGAGCTGGGACTCTCATCTGCCTCTGTGCATACATGTGAGAGTGGCTTTTATAAGTATATTTGCATAGACTCCCTTAATCTTAATTGCGGCAGTCCTCCGTTAGTTTTGCATAGTTGCGCTGCAAGAAGTAAGTTGTGCAAATCTATGCAAAACTGACGGTGGCCTGCGTTTCCATCCAAATCCTCTTTGACTGTTCGTTCTTAGGTGGCGCTCAGTCTGGTTTCCACTACACCTCTGTTAATGTAAAGACAGGTTTCAGTAGTATTAAAGTGCTTATAGTGCAGGTAGTTCTCTTGTTTTCTTTAAATTCTACTGCAATGTGAGCACTTCAAGTACTCCTAGACTACATCTTCTTGGGGGGGGGGGGGGGGACTGCAGAGGTAGCTTATACACGTGGGTCTCTGGTTAGTTTTGCTGGTTTGCTTTCAGCTTTTTCAATGTACTGCTGTGCAAATCCATGCAAAACTGATCATAGAACTGAAAATAATCAATCAGAAGTGATCCCTTTCTTTGCAGGTTGGGGGAGGTGGCAGTGCTTTGTACTTATGCAGTATTGCACTTGTCCCGGCCTGTTGAGGACATAGGGAATTATTCTGCAAGTTCTCCCTGGATAAATTTGTTTTATCATTAATATCACCATCTCTCCTTTTTTTTGTTTATTTTTGAGTGGTGCCTTTTCTTAAGCTTGTTAATGTAGTCTGCTTTAGAGTTAAGCAAACATGTAACAGAGCTACATGTCATACATATCTAAGTATTATACTTAACACTGTAAATGGTCACTTTGTCAATAAATTCATTTTGGAAATATTTCATTTTGTTTTTTCCCTTTTCAAATGTAACCCATATATTGGTTGGTAAGCTTGCTTAAAAATGTATTTACCCTTTTTTTTATTTATTTTTGGCTATTCTGTGTAATCTGGGCTATAATGTCATCATTCAACCAATTTATGGCAGCGCCTGTGACGGCAGCAAGGCCACAGAACACTTATCTCTTGGATGGTTGTTCTGGAACTTTTCATTACATGTTTCATTGTAATGACAATAAATTGATTATGAAATGTTTGGATTGGGGGGGGGGCGAGACAAATTTCACACCAAAATTCTCAAAGAATTTAATTTCACTTGAAATATTTTGAGCATGGGAGCTCCAGTGTCTTGAATTTTGAGGTTTAATTTTTTCGGGTTTTTTTGTTTTGTTTTTTTTTTTTTTTGTTTTTTTTTTTTTTTAATCTGTGTTCATTGGTGTAGAATTGGCAATTTTACCATCTTCCAGCAGAGGGAGGTAGCTGTGCACTTAAAAGTGAGAGCAGTAAGTGTAAATTTGTGCAAACTAGTATACAAATTTAACACATTTTAATATGGTGATTTGATACATGGCTTAATGACGACTGCAATTTTAAAGAAATGCATTCCTTGATTATATTTTCACAAAATGAGACACCCCCCCCCCCCCCCCCCCCCCCCCCCTACCTCTCTTTCCCCTCTTGTTCTCCACTCTACCTAAACCCCATTGCTATAAACAAGTATTGTGTTAACAGATATCAACTGAGTGAGCACTCCCCCTATCCTACACACCCAACATCTAGGAGAACTCTGGTCATTGAGCAGAGTTTCCATTATTTGGCATTGTATGGTAGGCTGGCAGAGGGAGCCATTCACTGGAGTGTTCATCTTTCATTATCATGTCCCGGCTACTTGACAGACAAGATAAATGGGAAGCATCCAGAGAGGACATGAACTCAAAGATGCATTTCTGCTTGTCAGTCCGTGCAGATTGCTCTAGCAACCTCTATTTAAGTTGATGTCTAGAAAATCCTATGCCTTTATTAGACTCAGACTGCTGCATGATTGTGGGCTGTCAGGTAAATGGCAACTGGCACATTTAAGTTGTCCAGACTTTGTGATCAGCTACAGTGTTCCTGCTTGTTTTAAGTACAGAATATTGAAAAAGAATTCATGAGAAATTTATAGAACTGCTTTTAGCCCAAGTTACGAGCAGGTTGGTTTGTTCCTTGTTGAGGCTCATATCTACCCATGTAGCTTAACCGCTACTAGATGGACTGTCATTGATTTTTGACAGTAGCAGTTTCCAGAGGATAAATTCCATTACCTGGATGGGTATTTGATTCTTTTATAAAAAGTTGTTATGGGGTTAATAATTTGTGAATTTGAATAAATTGTCCAAAACTGTTTGGTGTAAGGCTGTGAAGCTTTCTTTGCTGACCATGAGCACCATTTGACAGCTTTCCTGTATCATTCCAAAGAACTTCTATTGTGCCTGGAAAGGAATTCACCTCATTATTGTTATAAATATGCAACAAATTATTTTGGCAAAGAATAGTATGATTTGATAGCATCTGTGAGCAATATTTAACTATAGGGATCATTTGTGATTATTCAAGGATGGGAAAATGCTGAAGAGAGAAACATCTGATGTCACACTCAAGTTATGAAATGTAACAATACATTGCTTGGGTCATCTCATTGTATTACATGTGCTATTAGATGGGGATGAGTAAATAACTGCGTGAGCTACATATATTTCATTGCCATGGGAAATTAACACATGTCACTTTGCAGTTTGCACCCAATCCTCGCAGCACAAAAGCTCTTTCCAGGCTTTTTGTCTTCTTGGTTGATTGCACTGTTCATCTTGTAGACCTTCCTAATCTGTATTCAGAGTTCAGCCTTTCTCTCTTTCCCTATCGCCTCATTTATGGAAAGAAATGATAGAATTTTTTACTAGCCCCTTAACCCATTAAAGAGGTATTTTTCAGCCCAGGTTTATTGCATTTTATTGTGAACAGTCTTACCCTCACTGTCCACTGCACCAGTGGAGATGATGCAGAACACAATAGTCAACAAGACATTCATTCACTCTTGCATTGTGCTCCCCTTTTGCTCGAGTAATTAAATTGGAGACAAGACAAATAATTAAAAATTCAATGTGCCATGGTTCCTTGAGGGCCAAACTGATGGGAGCCTGTTTGTACACACTTAAATTATTTTTGGTTCCCTGGTGAAATTGTGTGAGAATTTGAGTACAAGTCATTCATGGAGTTTTTTTTTTCTTTTTTTTTTAAAATATCAATGTTTAATAGCCCCCAGCTGACTATCCTGAACACAAACTCTTGCCCTGATAGTAGTTACTAACCCCAAGCCATATGTGGCTCTCTTGAAGGCCACAATTTAGCAGATAGCAATTTGATTTATGTCTAAATCCTAACCTAAACAGGTCTACAGAGGAACTGCTTTCATGGTTATCAGTCTGGATGATTTTAGAGAAACGCAGCTGGCTCCTCTTAGTACCTATAGGGCTAATTGAATATTCAAAAGGGACCCTGTGTGTGTTGATGTTATGTCTCCAGGGATTGTTTAATTCTGCTAACAGACACAAAAAAGATTGTGAGCCATGCTGCTGAGGCTGCAGTTCACTGCTGACATTCACTCCAATGGGGGTCTGTTCCTTCAGCTGACCTCTGTGTTAACCATGGCTCTATCTCAAGGATCATGCCCGACCTGAGTATGAACTCCAATTTTACGCATGCATATTGCACACCGCAGCTGTCAATTTATGCTAATGCACTTTTGAATCAGCCACGAAAAACAATTAATTTTCTGAGCAGGTTGAGGAGGAGTGTTCACAAGGAGCTTGATCACAATCTTTAGCGCTGGAACACTTGCTGACTATGTGGCTTGTGAAGTGAGACATTGACCAAATTCAGCATCTCTTTAAAACTGGGAAACAATGTCTTGCATGCTTAATACACAGTATTGTTTATTTTTAGACCTGAAATTATGTTAGCTTTTTTATTAATTCCAACACTGTTATGTTTTACAGGCACCGTTGTGTCCATTGCTGTTTAAAGTTAAAGCTGTAACCACAGCAACTTTTAATAGAGATTTAATATTACATCTTACTGTAATTGTCCTTTTATGATTAGGCATGAATATTTGGGGCAATGAAAATCTGATTCAAAATATGGATTTAATGAATTCATTTTGTAAAAAAACAAAACACATACATCCCAGTTTGAGGATGATTACGGGAAGCTGTAATATAAAGTAGAGGGCACCAAAGGCACCGTGTGCAAGAGAGAGCACAACTCTGGTTATTCAGGTGGTTGCTAAAGCACATAAAATGTCTTTAACCAAGCTGCTTTCATGCTACCAATCTCTGTCCTATTTTCTCTCACTCTTCCTGTCACCTGTCTCTCATTTCCTGTCCTTAGGGAGTCAAAGTTCCCCTTGGCTTGAAAGCCTCTCCAATCTTTTTTTCATCTGCCCAACTAATTTCCAGTAGGTCAGCCAGTAAGATGAACTGGCAGAGGTTTCAGCGCCGCAGATGTTAAAGCACCAACTGCTCCACAGTTTTCTGGCCCTGAAGTGTGAGAGGCAATTTCAGGGTTATTAGGGAAGTGACAGTGGTAGTCTATTTTACTGTATTTGATATGTACAAGTCTGTGAACATACAGAATCAGAAATATATCAGATGATAAAAAAAACAAACATTTTGTCAAAAAATTCAAAAGATGTTCATTAGGGTAGTCATGTAATGTGGGAGCTTTCGCTTGTGAAGATAGAGAAACCTATTTATTTTTTTTATGTATTTAAAGAGCAAATTAAAATGAAACTTGAATTTTGGTTGTAGAAATGTCTAAATGGGCAAATGAACATTTGTGCATCTTCCAAAAATATATATAATTTGGTGCGATCAATCCCAAATGTTCCATCTACATCATCTTTCTGATGTTCAGTGTTTTGTTTTTTTTTATTAGAATATTTTCATTTCAGTTGTGTTAGCAAAGCCTATTAGCATTTTGCTTTCATTGCAGGCTGTTGCTTTTCATGCTAAACAGCTGCTTACTGCTTTTGGAAAAAAGGTTGATGAGAGCAGTGAGACTTAACAGTAACTCTGTGGGCTGTAAAGCTAAGATGATGAGCTAAGCAACAGTAAAAGACTGCAGTGAATTCAGGACAACAGCAGAGTTTGGTGGGAAATATCCACAAACAAATACTGTTTGTCTTTACCAAAAGCATTATGCCTTCCTATAACAAATCTGTAAATTATGTATTTTTTGGTCACATGTAGCCAAACCTGCTATGTTAGTCTCTTTCTGTCTGCTAATACTTTCTTAAAAATGTATTTTGGAGACTCATAGGATATACTTTATCCCTTCTATGATGATTGAAGCTACAGAGGTAGCCATTATAAATATTCCTTTTCTCCAAGAGAGCAAGAAAAGGGAAACCAGTGGTGGTTCAACAGTTACAGATCTGACAGCCTGGTTCAACATAATATTTTTTTTCAACATAGTGGGTTTTGTGGGGGGAAATGTGGTGAATTGACACAAAACAGGAAGCATAATGTTTTCCAGAACAAATACAGTAATTGTTTTGAGAAGGTTTCTCAATGGCAAATGGTGTACCAAGTGAAAGCTAGCAGAGAAATCCTTTCAGTGCATTTCTTCTATGAACTTTGAAGTAAAAATTCTAATTATAACTAAAGCAAAATTGTTTTATGGAACATGTGGTCTTATGTTTAATAGTCTATTCCTCTGATGTGATTGAAGCGACCTCAAACACTGTAACATATTTATTTATGATTGAAACGTTAGATTTATTAGTTCAGGATTACCACAATAAATCACATTTTCTGTTCTGTTTTCTGTTTACCGAGTGAGCTGAAAGCTCATTCCACTTTTAGAGAAATAACATTAGGCGTGCACATCCTCGTACAGAGCGTCTCACGGATTTGTAAGATTTCAGCATACTATTTGTTCTAATCTACACCGCTACTTCTGACCAACAGCACTGATATTAAAGACAGAACACCTGGTGGTTCAGACAACTGTGTCTGGAAACTTCTCCTCTTTTTTTTTTTTTTGAGAAATCCATTTTTCAGTCAAAGAATATATAAAAAGATTCAGTTAAATCATTTCAACCCATTGCCATCTTTTATCATGAAAACATGGAAACCTAGCATCTCGATTAAGGTACATAACTGTTTGTTCCTTTGAGCTCTTTGACACATATGCCCTCGTGTCTCATCTTCCAGCATTTTTCTTTGTTTTTATGCATGCTATATGAAATCTTTGATACAGAGATCTCTAGGAGACACAACCTTTTGGTCTGAGAGTTTTATCGACAGCTCAGAAGACACATTGCTTTTCTTCCTCTTCCTTCTTAGCACTGTCTCATTAATTAACAAAATGTGTCAAGGAGGATGAGAAGTGGCCTTGTAACACTTCACCTTCACTACTGTGAAGGTGGGTAAAGAGCAAAGTGCTTGAGTATAAGTATTATTAGTGTTATTACTATCTGTTACTCAGCCGCAACTGGAGAATGGGAGATTTATTAATTTATTTGTCTTTAAAGAAGTGATTGAATAAGTGAAGTTCTATATTTAGCATTATACAGTATGCTTCAAAATGTGCACTGGTTCATCCCGTCATGTAAACACCGGTGAACGACAGTCATTTGAGTGTAACCTAAAAATGTCACTGATGCAATTTCTACATGTAAATGCATATTGCTGAAGACAGGTTTGATCATTTCCAATAATCCTCCCACTTCACTTGCACTGAAAAGATACGTTTACAGTTCCGCTGCGGCCAATGAATCATATAATTTGTCATCACAGAGTGATTCCCCTCTGAGCTAGTATTAGATTACTGTGTCTCCTAATTACGCAGTCTGAATTTGCATAATATTTCACTTCTATCATCTGAAAGTTTACAAAGTAAAGCTGCAAGCAGTTATCTGTCACCATCTTCAGTCAGGAGAATTGACTGTTTGACCCAGCTTCCACAAAAATCACACTTGACACTCGTACTCCTGCAGGCAATGTCAAATGAGACAGCTGGGGCTAACTTGGGATGACACACATCACTGAATACTGCTAAAGATGTTCCATTTGTCAGAAATAAACTAATATTTCCTTTCAGCAAAAGCTCCCCGCTCTACTGCATTTCATATTTGCTGTAAGGCAGTTCTGAATCTATGCTAGGTATGAAAGACTTCCTGTGGTGCACAGGAGAGCAACCAGGGTACTGGCATGCCCTTTGTCCTAGATGTAAGAACCAGTCTTTCTGTTAATGTTGTATAAAGAATATGGAAGAGATTTACAGCTTCTTGACACTTTTAATATAAAACTGGCAACATTGCCAGAATGAATTCAAAGAGGATCTCAGTGGCTTTATCACCAGTGAGATAACCATCGCGGTTCATTTAGACAGAAATCAGGATTTTAGGAAAGTTGATTTGTGACCTGCCTCGCTTGCACATTGCTCTTTTCGCAACATATAAAAATGCAGTATATTGTTATACAAAGAGCTTTACCCTATAATGATGCATCACTGTAAATAACTGAATTTTTCTCATGCATTTAATTATAAAAGAACACAGGAAATCAAAGAAGAAATGTGTGGGATTACATGGAAACAGATGTATGGGGGTACTATTGATGAATTAGTGGGTGGACTGTAGGCATATCTAAACCAGCAGTGCATCTATAATTGTTTTGTTTTGGGTGGCTGTGTTGTTGAAACTAAAAGACTAAATATGATATTACATTAAAGGAGCTTTTTGTCCCAAGTGATAGCTGCCAAATCAATGTACAGTCACAAATACCAATTGTACATATTCCTCAAATCTCACCTTTCTGTGATTCTGCAAATAAAGAGCCATTATCTAAACCTCCAGCATCCCAGTATAAGTTAAACTGGCTTTGAATAAATGAGCTGTAACAACTACAACAGCAGTGTCATCTTGGTAATGGAGTGTGGACTGAGGCCTTTCATATTATCTCAGTGTAACAAAGCAGACGCTCACAGAAATCAGATCAGTTTGGCACATCAAGCTATAGGAAGCATCTGCATTACAAGCATTCCATTACCACACTGTATACTGAGTAATTACACTTTATCTTGAAGGTTTGTTATTTAAAGCGGTAACAAAACCAATAAGCAATATAATAAAAAATACTATTACTAATACTATTAGCCAGCCCTATAATTACATGAAAATGACTAATAATTAAAAACTTTCCAGTCTGTAACATAGCTTCTATTACAGCGATGCCATTAAATTCACAGTAATTTGTTTAATGTTTGTGTAAGTGAGGCTATCACATAAGGATTTATGTTACCAAATACCAAATATTTGTATTTCTATGCCATCATTTTGACAACCCTTATCTTTATACATCAGCTTCATTTACGATCTCAAATGAACGAATTATAATTATGAATATTTCTGCCTTGTAGCCCAAAATGATCTTAATAGACAATAATATGTATGGCTTTAAACCTCACTTTCCAACATTGTCAAGCGTAATATTGTAAGAAATTTCCATTAGGACGTTCATGACTTCCTCAGTAAATGTCTGCTCAGATACACTGATTTACTTCCTTAATTAGCTGGTTTACTGGCTGGCTTATTTGTTTCAATTACTGTCAACTACAAACTTCCAGAAATATTGATGATGCACAATCTTAGCTACAAATGGAAGTCAATTAATGAATCTTTTACTTCTTAATTCTATTATTTCCTCTCACTCAGTTATATAATTTTTTTTCTTTGAACACACAATCATGGACTTCATCTTTAAAAGAAAAGCCTGGTCGGGCACCCGGGTTGCTCAGTGGTGGAGCAGGTGACCACATACATATGCTGTGGTGCGGTGCGGGCAGTGCAGGTTCAAGTCCTGGCCTGTTGCCGATTTGCTCGTGTGTCTTCCCCTATATCTTTTCCCCATTTCCTGTCTATCTTCACTCGATAGAAAAGCTGCTGTGGGCATAAATGGGGAAAAAAAAAAAGTCTGGCCATTTTATTTTGGCAGATGCAAAGTCCAAAAACTAAAATAACGTTCCAAACAAAGTCCAAAAGGCAATCAAACATAAAATCTAACAGCGCATTAAAGACATCAAAATGCAATAGGGGGTCAAAATGAATTCCACAGGGAAGATAAAGCAGATAATTCAACAAAGGACAAACGGAATACTGAGGCTGTATATACAGACAGAGGGCTGATTAGCAATGAGTCACAGCTGAATGCAATCAAGACAATCAACAGATAGCACACAATTAAAACTCTTCAGCAGACTGGAAAAAAGTAAAGACCGAATCCAAAGATACAAAATGTTACAAAGGATGAAACTCACTATGGATAATAAGGAAATGGTAAATGGACTGGTAGTTATATCGCACCTTTCTGCTCAATTTGAGTGCTCAAAGCACTTTCTGCTACAAATCTCATTCACTCATACAGCGCTTTATCTAACATTCGCACACACACGCACACACACACACACGGATGCATCAGGGGAAAGTAGTTCCCCTGATGCATCCGTGTCAGTCAGTAGTTCAATCTACTGACCTTAGTCAGTAGATTGAACTACTGACTAAGGCAGTCACAGCCACCCCCAGATCTGCATGAATACTAAACAGTAACTAAAAGTACAAATACAAGAAATAATACTCAAGATTACTACAACTACCAATATAAGAACCGAACATCAGAAAATACGAGGAACTAAACTCAGCCCTAGAAAATAATAACAACAATAAAAAAAAAAACAGATATCAGAGACGATAAAGACAGTAATCCAAAACTCAAAATACTAGAACATAAACCTAAAGAGAAACACAATGTTTGAATATGATAACTAAGAATCCCAAAACAGAAATGGAGATTCACTCTGAGGAACATCAACAAAATAAAAAAGCAGCTAGAAGAAAATGACACACAATTTAGTTTAAGAAGTAAACGTCACACTTGACAACATACTCACTTGCCCAACTGCAAGTTTATGTAAAACATCAATGTTTCTTGTAAAAGTACATAACACATAATGACAGCATAAATCAGATCATCATCCAAAGTTCTTTTTCTTTTTCTTATAGTAAGAATATGCTTGTCTATAAAATATACTATAATTTAATAATTTTGGACCACATTAAAACTCGTAACACTTAGACTGATAGTGCTTCAAACTTCTCATGTGTATCATGGATCAACCCCCCCACCCTTCCCATCCATCCAACCATCCATCCATCCAACTTTCATTCATTGAAAGGGTTTTTCATTTTTGTTGCATGCAGTTTGATGTTTGAAATTGAATGTATTCTTGATGAGGGAAGCTGGGAATTGGCTGGCTGTCAGATCAGCACTATTATCTGCCTTTTAGGTTTGAAGCAAATTAGACTTGGAGTCCCCAAGGTGCCTGGACCCTTGCATGCTGGCAGTGTTGAATTCTCTGAGCGTGTCACTTCCTTGATGGAAATTCACTTTAATCAGAAGAAGATTCACAGCCCCACTGGACTTGTTCACAGCTTTTAGATTTGTTTTCAGGACGTGTCAGAAAGCATCTTTTTTTCTTTTTTTTTCCCTGAAACTAAGAAATGTATAAGTTGATTAACATATCTGACCAGTCAGTAATCTCAAGCAGGCACAAGAAAAGTTTATTAATGAACTATTACACAAAGCAGTGATGTATACACGCTTTGATGTTGCAACATGCACCAACTTTATGACAGAAATGTGAAACCATGATTTTTTTTTTTCAGAAGAAGAAAAAAGAAAACAAAATATGACATAAAGGCAGATGTGTGCATTCAGTGTTTGACATGATAGTAAATGAGTGACAGCACAGTTTAAACAGAACTTTTTTTTTTTTTTTTTTAGCCATGTTTGGGAACACCAGAACCTAATTGTGGTTAAAAATGTTTAAATTAGTTTAAATTATGTTTGTCTTTAAATATATTTCAGAACAGTTTGGAGCAATGCCTCAGTTGGAAGTTAAATTCTGTTTTTAGTGCATTTGTGACATATATAACCAAGTTTTTGTGCTGGCCTTTGTTGAGGCAGAAAAGCTAGACAATTATATGTTGCTGTCTTATTCTTTCTGACTAATTCAATGATGATTATACTGTATAATTACAATGACAATTTACAAAGACTATTTATAATCACCATCTTAGTTTATCACCTTAGCATCAGGCTAAGGTCAGGCTGACTGGAATGAATTATTGAATTTGACCAGAAGCAGGTATTACAATGGTATTACAGTTTATTCTGTTACACCCTTACTGTGCTGCTCCATCCTTGTCTTCGAGGATGGTGGTGCAGCAGTTAGAATTGTCGCGTCACGGCGAGTTTCAAGGTTCACATCTGCTGGTGCTTTTGGGGCCGTTATTAGGTGTTATTAAGTTATTAGGTGATTCTAGTTGTAGTTGTAAATTTGTGCATGAATGATTATTTGTTTCTCTTTGTTCACCCTGTGACAGCCTGGTGACATCTTCAGGGTGTACCTCTCACCCAGTGTCAGCTCCAGCAACTCTAAAGTGGATAACTAAGAAAAGTTAAGAAAATGGACGGATGCATAAATTTAATAATTTTACCAAATTTAATGGCAACCTACCCAAGTGTTGTTGGACTATTTAGCCCCAATTGTCAAATATGACAGAAATCATTCTAGTAGTAGTGGTAAGTCAGTAGGATTTATTTTTTATTTATTTTGCTAGAGACCACAATATGTGTAATACATTTCAAGGTAATCTCAATGATGTTTATTGAGATATTTTAGTCTGGAACAAACTAATTAACCAACAGGTTGGCACTTACCATCCCAAGAGCCACACTGCTATCAAACCTAAAAGTAAAAAGCAACATCACATCATCAATAGAAGAAAATGTGGAATTCATTAGTCTGCAAACTTTAGTTTTATTTTTAGGATTCTTAAACCAACAGAAGATAAAATACCTCCCTTGGATTACAGAAAAAAATGACAGTAGCCAGCACAGTCTCAGCAGTTTGTATGAAGTAATCACAATATTCAGGTATACAGTACCAGTCAAAAGTTTAGACACACTCACCCAATGAGTGAGTATATATGTATATCACTTCACAGACACCGATTTCACACTTCCTCTGGTGTTATTCTTTCACATGTGGCATTTTCATTTGTTGTTTCCCTACTTTTTCAAACACTCTTTGGTTAGGGGGTAGCCACCACCTGGTTATGTTAGGAAAAGGATCACGATTTCATTAAAAAAAAAATACAACTACTGCTTTTAAGCTCATCTTTCCAGGTTGCCTGGGTGCTGGGGAAAAATGGTGCCGGCATGAAACGCACTTCCAATTAAAATACATTAGTTTCAAAGTCCTGCTGACTGTCACAAGAAAATTGACAATTTATGTCCATGCACACTAAAAATAGATCACATTTCGTCCCTATTTCATGACTTTGTGTGAGACCAGGCTGAAATAACGGAGACAAGGCTGTGTCAAGCTGACATTGATTGCTGGGCTGCTTTAGTGTAAAATACATGATTTTTTTTAAGTGCAGTGATTTTTTTTTTTCTTCATTTCAGAATCCATTCCTTTAACCTTAGAAGCAAAAAATACACACAAACAACTTTTAAATTAACAAGCCCACACACTGTTTTCTACTTGTTCCTGTCGCTGCGACAACCTGAAAACAAAGCACATGCAGTCAGTGTGCTAGCTTGGAGATTTTAGCAGGATCAGAGTTTGGATCTTGGTCTTTCTTTGGTTTCAATCATCTTGTCTTATCTGAAATTCTAAACCATCGGGTGTGTTGTGTCCCACAAATTCCCACAGGTAATTGGACTCTCAGTATGTTTTCAGAACATCTTCCAGGCACCCAGAATGGTCCAAATCATTATGGTTTCTGGCAGATCCAGAGCTAACAAAGGATTAAACCAGAGAGGAGCCAAGGAGTGTTGGGATTTGGTTTGTTTGTCCCAGCTGTGTTGTTTACAACCTCCTGTACTATACTCTGCTTAAAGACAGCCCAAAAGACATCCGAGAGGTGTTGGTATCCAGAAGTTTTGTCAAGCCTGTCTCCCTCATACTCATCTGCAGGCTCAATGTGTCCGCTTTTGGAGAATGATTGACCACTAGCCTTAGATTGAAATTGATTGCATAAGAGCTATAACATTGAAAAGCCTTTGGTATTCTGGCAGTAGCGGTGGAGGAGTGTCAGAGGATTGGGATACTGCTGTCACTAGAACAACAGGGTTCTTTATTAACGTATTGTCTAGTAGTCAGATTCCTAAGATCAGAGTGAGCCTTTGATCTTAGAGATACTGTGTTGCTAATTGGGTTGTATTGATCCATCCAGCGCCTGCCCATGATGGCACAGTCATGATGAATGTCAGTCTGCTGTGCTGAATGAATAACTGGAGTAACCAGCTTTGAGTTCAGCTGGGTTGTCTGGGTGATGTGTGGTGCCAGGTTCTAGACAGAGAAGAATCAAACATAAGTGGCAGAAAAGACGTCATTACTGCTTTAAAGTTTTCTGTAAAACTTGTTGCAAGGTTTCAAAATTCTTCAGTGCCCATATCAGTCTTAATATCATATAATAGGTCTTTTAAAACATTTTTATGAATGTCCTTAACAAATGTGACTTGCATTAGAAAAAAAGATCAATTACTTTTTAAAAAAATGTAAATATTTGTTATATTGTCAAGTCTGACAAGTATTTACTCATAGCAGAGTAAATAGCAGTGGGGTTTTTTTGTTGTTGTTGTTTTTGTTTGTTTTGTTTTTTTCTAATTGCCTCTGATATACAAACATATTTGCAAAAGGCTCAAACTGCTTGATAAGAATTTTAAATAGTTCTGTCTAAGGGAACAATTACATACTGTATGTGTTAATTTTTATTGTGTTTCAGACAAACAAACAACACATTATATTTTGCTCTTGTGCCAAAGTCTGTTTTCTGTTGTATTATTCTGACATTTGTAGAGTTGCACAACCCCAATTTCTGATGCACATTTTTTTTTAGTTGCTATGACATTTAGTGCACTAAATATCATAGAAATTAGTATTACATAGTATCAGTACTACATAAATGCACTACAACTTTGAATTATTTATTAAAGATTTATAGATCCATACCATTGATGTTGACACAGCCTTCATCCAAGAGTGTCTCCTACTGATTCATTATGCTGCATTAAATGCACATGGAGTAGAACGGGGCAACGCTTGAAGGATTGTACAGCATATTAAATCTGTCTTGGTGAACATCAGTGGAATGAAGACATCCTATGAAGTTCGAAATGCAGATACAAAATTGCTGCTTGAAAACAAATAATGTTTAAATCACAGTAAAACCTGGGAAACGAAGGGTAGCATACATCGCCTGCAGTGACCCGGAAGATAAAAATAAACAAGTTAATGTATTGTAACTTACCATATACAGTATTAGGACACACCTGGCCTTGCCTCTGTGTAGTCCCTGATTCAGTTAGAACATAAAAAAAAAACTTTTTTTTAATGTTTTTACACGTTTTAGTAATTAATGTTTTGATATTTGTTATCTTCCCATGATGCATGAGGCTTTTCATTCACCTCTTTTTACTCTGTTTATACCCTACTCTGTATTTAATCATTAGTTATTATTAATCTCTGGCTCTCTTCCACAGTGTGTCTTTTGTCCTGTCTCTCTCCCCTCAGCCCCAGCCGGTCATGGAGGATGGCTGCCCCTCCCTGAGCCTGATCCTGCCGGAGGTTTCTTCCCGTTAAAAGGGAGTTTTTCCTTCCCACTGTCACCAAGTGCTCATAGGGGGTCGTTTTAACTGTTGGGTTTTCTCTATAATTATTGTAGGGTCTTTACCTTACAATATAAAGTACCTTGAGGTGACTGTTTCTTGTGATTTGGTGCTAAATAAATAAAATTGAATTGAATTGAATTCATATGTATAACAACACGTTAGTTAAGTGTGGCTACACATGTTTTTACTTGATACAAACCACCACTGACACTACTCACATAAAAGAGGTCAGTCATGCAATGGCTTGAGCAGCCAAGGTGATCATGTAGAGATAACAAATGAAAATAGTCAAGCCTGGACTCCACTCTTATATTTCTGTGCTAAACTACTCAGCTTGATTGCTTTACTCAGGCTGTCTGCTAGTTTCTGTAAGGTGGAGTTCTTTTCCTTACGGCAGTCCAGATAAAGATTAGACTGCAATCCAATGTTAAGAGAATGCTAATTAATTTTCTAAGTCAGTAGCCCTAAGGAAGAAGGCAATTTGGTCTTTGCTTTTTTACAAAATTGGACAAGATTTTGTAACTGATGATAATTTAAAAATGTTAGCACTTTTGCTTTAGAGGTTTTAATATCATAACACATTTTAGCTTGATGGGTACATAGTTATGCTATGTATATGCTATATTGCAGACACAAGATGTGTTTTTTTTTTTTTTTGGTACTGGAAGTGTTGATAATTTTTCATTATATAATGGATTCATTTCTCATAGTCAGCTGAGCACATGGCCCTGAGACAGCTTTGTTTCTATTGCAATAAACAATGGTGAGGTGAACAAGAGTGAATGATGAAAATATGCCTGTGGTTTGAGTCTTTCCGCCCCGGGCTTGTGAAGAATATATAGGACTTCCCTGGACATATACTTTACAAAGGAATCCTTAGTTGTAGACACAAATATACAATTGCAATGTTCACAAATGCATAATCAGTTATAAGCCACCACAGCCAAGTATGTCTTTGTATAATGAATCCTTAAGTGTACATTTAGAAAAAGGAAAAAGAGCAGCATCTTATAAAATTGTATTCCAGTTGTGCTGTGTAAAAGATGCTTTTTATTACAGGCCTAGAATAAAATATGTATCTTTTGGGATGATGGCCTCATATAATTCTGCCTTTCATTCATGAAAAGAGAACGTAATTGAGTAAAAGCAATTTTGTTCTTCTATTATTATTATTATTATTAGTAGTAGTAGTAGTAGTAGTAGTAGTAGTAGTAGTAGTAGTAGTATATAATACATAATTTTAGAAATCTGACTTCTAACATAAATAAGACAAGCCTAACAGCTGCCACGACTGCATGCAGGTGTGCAGGTGTTTATGTACGTGTCCGTCTGTCTGCTTAACTGACAGTGGACAGATTTTTGTAAACACAATACCTTCCATAACCCTGCAGGATAGAGTCACAAAAAGTCTCAGTTGTAGTTGGTATTTGATCAGTGTGGTCCAACACAAGTGCTAGTTTTGTAATGAAATAGCTCAGTAGCTTCCATAATGTCCCATTAAAATGCATCATTATTCCTTTTAGATGAGTAAGATTATTCTGCTCAGTACCCCTTTGGTGTAATGCATTTCCAGTTGAATATTTTTGGCTCAGTCATGATTAACGGTTTATATAACTTTCATTTTAAATTAAAACCAAGAGTTTAGATTCATTCTTTGATTTATTTTTCTGACACTTAAACTGCATTTACATCTTACATGTCAATTGCACTAGAACTTGCTTTTTATAATCGAGCTGCGACTTAATATACTTACGCATCACTTACGGATATTTTTAAAGTACTGCTGCTTTCATCTCTCACTTTTCAATTGACAAGATAAATGCTTCACTTACACACTTGATTCAGTGCTTACAGTGAAACTTCTTTCATCACATTCATTTCAGCTCCTTGCTGTGCTTCTTTTAGGATTTGTATTTTGACCGCACCTTAAACTGTTACATAATTTCATATGTTTTATGTGTCCACTGTAAAATTTCAGCAGTAAGAGTAAATTTTGTTGCCATGTTTTACTGTTAATTACACAGATGACTATTTCATCTTTGTGATTAAATTCATGAGTGGGTTAAAATATTTAACACACACTTTGCCTGCATTGTATATTCCACCTGAAATTGTAGTTTTATTATGACAGATGGTTATATTGGCCTCAATAACCTCCAGTGTTGGAGAGTAAATATGTCAACTATAGCTACTTATCTTCACACATAACTACCTGGATGCATGTAAAAGCGTTATTTAATCCAACCAGAAGAAAAGTAACTGTGATCTGTTACAGATCATGTATAATATTAGTGATTACAAATAGGGTTATGATTTAATACATCCTTTTTGGAAGAGCAGTGTTATTGTCGAATACAGCTTTTATTGTGTTGCCTTGCATTTGGTCAAAATAGTCTCTAGCGTCATACCTGAGGAAATATCTACAACCTGTAGAAGACTTAATTGTTCAATCAAATAGTAATAAAAAAAAAAAAATGATTCAAATACATATAATAGCTTCCCTTACTTTGATTAGGGGTTTCAGATATTTATCTTAGTTGTTACATATTTAACAGGGTAACTAACAATTTTTAAACAATTCATAAAGCTCAGTAACCCTGAGCTTTATGTCCCAATAAGAACATCCAGAGTGAAGTGTTCTCATGTGAGTGTTCGAGTAAAAACATTTTTACAAAGAGCTCTGTGAGTGGTTTGATAAAACGGAATCAATCTCACCTGGAATGGTGCCTGATTCCAGTGGAGAATCAAGAGTCATGCGCTGAATAGGTAGAACTAGATGAACTGTCTAATTATTTCGAATGCTAATTTAGCAACAATGAAGCCAGCATTTGTTTATCTTTCTCTCAGCGGGTATTCCGCCACCCCACTTATCCAAACACAGCAGCTTGTTTCACTGGGAGTGGATTAAAAGTTTCTGTCTTCTGAGCATCTGTTTAGTGCAGCAGGAGTCTCCCCATAGCTCCAGACAACTCCTGCAAGAGCCCATATTCGCATCTTTGAGAAATCTGAATGGGGACACAGTTGCTGAAGACAAACTGCTTATCCTATAATACATTTCACATTTTCAGTCTTTAAAAAAATAAAATACAGCCAAGAGATAGACATAAGGGGAAATGCCCAAAACACTGTGCTTTCTTATATGCATTTATTTCCCTGTAGGTTGTCCCAGTAAGCGGTGGAGTGATTTGGAAGGTTGAGAAGTTCACTGCAGGAAATACTTGAAAGAAGGTGGTTTATAACTGACTCTTCAGAGGCTCTCAGTTTGAAGTCAATTGAGTTTTGCTTGTGGTTTTATTTTCAGAGGGAAGAAAAAAAAATAGATTTTGAAATTTACTATTTACTGTGCTCCAAAGGGGCATATGAAGTTCACTGTACGATAAAGATGGTTTTTAACACTTAGTTCTGATTATTGTGTTGCTTTGTTGTCAATTAAGAATCTTCTCTCAGACATGCAAATGTCCATTATCTGTTATGTCTCTATCTGAAGAAAGTGATATATTTCTAATATCTCCATCCATCATTTGTCTTTGAAAAGGCGTGCTGTTTCAATTCCTAATATCATGAGCGCATTAATAAAAGAGATTCATCTTGTCTATATTAGACCACAGGTGCATTGTATGAAAGTCCATTTTTCAATTCAGAAGTTAGTCTGGTATGAAAAAAATGCCAGAACATGGAGTTAAAGAATGTGCCAGACAGTTTTTAAAAACTGAAAAGAATTCATAACCCATCCTTTTCACACTATTGTGTGTGAGGTCAATTCAGTTAATGTTTTTGGATTACATGAATGAGTACATGACCTTCAAAATACAAAAAAAGAGGGGAAAAAAAGACAGAATTAATGAATAGCACAAATGCCAGTTTGATAAATCAATATTAAACAAACTTTTAAAGCAATAGCAACTTCACAATGCCATTGTGATTAACTGATAAAATGGCAAAAGGCTGAATTTCAGCAGTGAAGGAAGTCCTCAATTTCAGTATCACTACAGGACATATTACTAATAATGATTTCTGCCAATCAGAAATCTAGATAGCAAACCATGTTGACAAATAATAGATTTTTTTATGATTTTTTTTTTTTGGCTGTTTGTTTGTTTTGGTTTGGTCTGCTTGCAGGTTACAAGCAAACTTCATGTCTTGGCTACATGACCAAGCTGCAAACATTTCTCTGGGAACCATCTCTGTTTATGTTCTATTCTCTGTTGTCTATGAGAAGAGCAATTTATCTCAATATTTGCAAGATATTAGCTACAAGATGATTATACTGCTATAGCAGCCCCATGGCAGAATGATTATATTAAACTGAACGCTGAACAGAAACTCTGAGGTTGAAATGTAATGTGAATGAGAGCTGTCAACCATTAATCATGCTATGCATTACAGCGAGAACAAGCCTTTATGTAACCTATGCCAACATCTTGAGTTTGACTTCACTTTGCCTCCTGTTTGTGGTGATATTTTTTCTTTGACTAAATTACGTGTAGAAAAAAAGTATAATTACTTTTGTATTTGTTGTTAAACTATGACAGCATTATGATTATGTTTATGGGCCAAATGTTTGTCGAAGTCTTTTTGTTTGTTTGTTTTGTTTATGTAGTTTATAATTGTTGAAAAATTCAATAAATATATATTATTAAAAAAAAACTATGAGAGCATTATTATCTAATTAGTCATTTGAATCTTTCTTTCAAATTTTCTTAGGAAATGGGATATGGCAAACTGCCACCATTGAAGTGTTTGTTATTGTAATCTAATCCACATTCAAATCAACAGTGATGCTGAAAGAAAGAAAGAAAGAGATGAATATATACTTATTTTACCTACTAGACTCTCAGTTTTCTTCATTGAAAAATGTTAATTACAAATCAACTAGTCTACCCCAAACACACTCACTCACACACACGCATGAACAAAAACCTCCATTCATTCTGAAAGGCCTCCACATTATTCCTAAACTTTTGATATGTGTACTCCACCTTATATATACCATCCCTTTGAACATGGAAATAACATCCACTAGGACACCACCCTTCAGCTTGTTTCTGGTTAGCCAAATGGCCAACTTAACCTGATCAAAAGAAAATGAACTAAAACTGCTAGTGTTTTTCTTCGTGCTATATACACTGGTCCCAGGATAATGGTCTCAACAGAAAAAAACCACCCCAAACTGAGCACAAAGAAACTTAAGAAGTTCTAAAACACGCTTGATTCTGGAACATTACAGGAAAGCATGCATATCAGTTTTACATAAACCACAAAAAGGACAGCCCTCCCCTTGGTCTGATCTTAGCCTGGCCAAGAAATGGTTTGTTGGCAGGGCAGCATGAACTACCCTCCAATGCAAATCTGTTCTGGCTGTTTGTAAAAAAAAACTCTTGACCTGAAAGCTTGCAAATGTTCAAATATAACTTCCTGCCACTGATGCACTGCAACGTCCCTTCAAACCTTAAAGTTCCTCACCTTCATGTAGGCCATATACAAGGGTTTACTGTGCAGCTTACTAATTCGGCCCAGACAAGGAGTGCTGATGAACAGCAACTTCCCTTCCCCCCCTGCAGTTCTTCAGTGTTCATGTCAACTGAGGCAACTCAGACACCTCCTTTCCCTGTGACACCACCAGGCAACTCCTCACTAACTCTGGCAGAGCCTCCTGGACTCCTTCAAGAAGCTTCTCAGTGAATTCAGCCCAGTCAGCTGACTGAATTCTTCAGGTGTCCTCCACCATGTCCCATCAGGAGATAGAAGATGCTTTACCTTGGTAACTCCTGCCTTCATAATTCTCTGTGTCAAACCTGAAGAATCAAAAGATGTCAGAGAGAAGACTGGGAACAGGCTCCCCCAAATCCCCACTTTGAGGCCCTCCATCTGTTCATCTCTTAAGAAGCTCCATGCTTTCAAAACAGACCTGTAGAAGTCCATGATCCCTGTTGTATTCAGCTCCAAAAACTCTGTGAGGAAGAGTTGAACATCCAGCCCCAGTCCTCCAGCCATCCTTAACAAGGCACAGGCTGGTTTCCTCCAACTCACATCAGCAGGAGGAGGCTACTACAGTAAGTTATTAGCAATCAGGGTCCTACCTCTGCAAGACAACTGACTTAACAACTGTTTCCACTTTAATAGTTTCTTTTGTATTGTCTGTACTAGTCCTTCCCAATTCTTTTTAACCCGGGTCTCAGAGCCCAAATAAACCCCAAACCCTCAGCCCAGTATCCTTCTACTGCAAAGCACCTGGCAGTCCAATTTCCACACTGCAAAGCCTCACTCTTTGCCCAGTTCACTTTGGCAGAGGATGCCTTCTGATAGACCTGAAGACATGTCTCTAATGCCCTTACATCTTCATCACTTTTTATAAAAACACATATACATATAAATACATATACATAAATCATCTGCATAAGCAGACAGAATGTTTGGTTTACATTGTCCAGCTTCCTAAGAAGACATAACATGGGCTCAATTGCCAAACTATAAAGTTGTCCTGGCAAAGGGCAACCCTGCCGAATTCCCTGTCCAACCTGGACCAGCTGACTCAAACCTCCACCCACCTTCAACAAACAAGTAGCACCTTTATACAATATTTTAACAATTTGAATACAAAGCTGTCCAAACACAAAACCAGATAACACTTTGAACAAATATCCATAATCCACTCTGTCAAAAGCTTTTTCCTGGTCCAGGGATACCCCTCCACAGCAGAGTACCCCCAAATTGCCCATTTCCAAAACATCACACATAAGAAACAGATTATCAGAGATTGAACATCCAGGACCACAGCATGATTGACAGAGTTTCAGACAATTCACCAGAACCATGGCAATCAGTTTATAATCCACTGTCAATAAAGCTACTGGCCTCCAATTCTTAAGAGTCACTAGATCTCTTTTTTTAGGTAGCAGGGTCAGAACAGCCTTCGTACCACTCAGTGGCGATTCTCCAGTTCTAATGCACTCCGTTAAGACTTCATACAGATCTCCTCCAATAATATCCCAAAAGGTCCTATAGAACCCCACTGGAAGACCATCTATCCCAGGAGCCTGTCCCAGTACCGTGTGAGACAAAGCACAGGCCGATCTAGGAGAGTCTTGTCGGAGTCAGAGAGCTGAGGAAGGTCTGACAGGAGAACATCACTCGTCGCGTTGTTCTGCTTTAAATAAATCAGAATAGAACCGCACGGCCTTCTCTCGCACCACCTTCACATCTGCAGTTATTCTCCCACTAGAAAGTTTTAAACAGTGCATAGTCTTCCTTTGAGCCGCTCTCTTTTCAAGGCCAAATAAATAGGAGCTGGATGTGTCCATTCCTTTGAACATATTGACTCTGGCGTTAATGAAGGCCCCTTTAGCTTCCTCCTTCAGGTGAACTCCCAGGTTTTTACGGCCCTCCAACAACTATTGCCTTTTCCCAACACAACACCTCCCACTCCCATCCTCTATCATTTTAGCCTCCAAATCACTGATGCTTTTTCCAAATCAGCTTGTACCCTCCTCAGCTCTGCAGAGGACAGAGCAGAGTATTGCTGACAAAACAACCTGATCTGTACCTTCCCCACATTCCACCAAATCCACAAAGAATCAAAACCCTGCTTATTCTGTTTCCATACTTGCCAAAATTCTCTGAACCTAGAAGAAAAGGTAACATCCTGCAAAAAGCCCACACTGGAAAACCAATATGCAGACCTGTGGACTCTTGTGGACAAAAACAAATCAAACAGAACCATGGATACATGGACCTGAATGTATCTACAAGACCTCTGACCTTCACCATATATTACCCAAGAGACTGGGTGTGGCTCAAAACTCTCCATTCCATCCAGACTGGGGCTCACTGTACAATTCCAGTCCCCTCACCACCAAAACTGTATCCAAATCAGCAGACTCTAACTCAGTGCTAATCTGATTGAACTGGGCCACTCTCTCCCTGCCTATATTAGGAGCATAAACATTAACAAACATAAAATACCTACCCCTGCACTAAGATTAGTGCCATGACGGAAATAAACTTTCCCTCTTCACCAGAGCTCCCAGTCCACCTCATTATCAGCATTACCACGTGTTTCTTGTAAAAAAAAAAAAAAAAAGCACACTAATCCTCTTTTGTTTCATAAATTCCCACAAAATGCTCATCTTTCCTGCATCTCTATCCCCATTAATGTTAAGATAAGCCACATGTAAAAGATCCATGCATAGGAAAGAGAGAAGAGAAAGGAACCCAAGAAACAGAGGGTGTAATGAAGAAGAAAAACTGATTATATTAAACAGTATTTGATCCTAAACCTTTTCTCTCAGAAATCACCCATTTCCTCAGTCTATAAATATCCCTCTCTGCTATCAACTTGCTTCCAAATTTATTAATATGATGAACAGATCTCAGAAATTTTTCTGAATCTGGAAAATAGGAAACCAGAGAAACATTCTTCTTATTTTTTGTGTTTTTCGAGAACTGACTAAGCTCCATAGCTGAGTGCAAGTCTTCACTCTGGAACTCACAGCTAGTCTCTGGTTCCGACATTTCCCAGTCCGACAGCTCCTGTTCCTCACACCCAATCATCCTCACCTCCTCCTCGTCTCCTTCGTCCTCCACCACTGTCTGACCCTTCACCTTCTCATTAATAGTGACCTCTTTCTGTAAAGGACACTCAACGTGTACCTGTTGCTCCACAAGATTTTTACATTGTCCTCCAGTCTGAATAATCCCATCAGACTCCATCTGCTTTCTTACCCTCTTAACATTTCTTCTAGATAGACCTACTCCATCAGTCCTACTTCTCTCCTCTCTCTCTTCTCTAGTCTTCTCTGCCACCTCCCCTCCACCTTCTTTACCTACAACCACTCCTACTTCTGGCCCCTCTCCATCCTCACCTATCCCCCCACTCGCAGGACCTCCCTCACCTATATGCCCTCTACCATTCTGATGGGGACACACAAAGCTTTTATCGCCAATGTTGCCATTTTCAAAACATCTCAAACTATCAGTGGTAGCAAAAATGGAATAAAAACTATTTCTGTGTTTCACTGCAAAACTGACATCCAAAGTCTGATCTGTGCTCTTTAAACACATGAACGCCTCTCTACGGAAAGACAAAACATGTTTCAAGTTTGCATATGTCTGAAACCGCTTGCAAACTTGCCAGATCAACTCAATTCTTTTTCTAAGGTTTCATTCTCAATGAATGGCAGCATATTAGAAACTAATACCCTGGTAGCTGGCGCTGACAGTGGTAAAACCAGCACCATAAGCCCATTAATCCAGATACCGGCAGCGACAACCTTGCTAACCAAGCTCTCCTTCTTCAGAAACACCATTCGTTCTGGAAGCAAAGCTGAGATTCTCACTATCTGCTCTCCTACCAGCAAACATGTCACAAACAAAATGTGTTCAAAACAGTCCACTCACAAATTAAACAAGGAATCACACCAAAAAGTGACAACTGATTATATAACAAAGGAAACTGTGAATGAAAGAAAGAAAGAATGGAAACAGCCAAGAATGCCAAAAAAGTGCAGACCCTTCTCACCTGATTGAAGAAAGAAAGAAAGAAAATTTTGAATATACACTCACTTTACCTACTATGCATTTTCAAAAGGTTCAAATATATTTACAATGTTGTGTAAAATGTAACCTCACTCTACAGTCATGTTAAAAATAAAGTACATCTTTACTGATAAGAGGGTAAGTGGCAGCCAGGTGCTGCTAATCACATGCACTTGATTAACTGATCATCAGTGTGAGCACCTGTATAAAAGCAGAGGCTTTGGCAGTTTGGTCGACTGGAGCATTTTAGGTGTGTGTTAGCGCATTGCAACAATCTTTCAATCAGTGGGCAACCCAGCAAATTCACCCCAAGGTCAGACCGTGCAATGCTCAGAGAAACTGCAAAAAACCCAAGAGTTACATCTCAGACTCTACAAGCCTCAGTTAAATGACAGTACATTTAGGAAAAGTGGCTTGTTTTGAAGGGTCGCCAGGAAAGCCTCGTCTCTTTAAAAAGAACATGGCAGCACAACTTAACTTTGCAAAGCTGAACAAAACACAAGACTTCTGGAACAATGTCCACTGGACAGACAAGACTAAAACAAAGATGTTTGACAATAATGCACAGCACCAAATTAGAGAGAGAGAGAGAGAGAGAACAACTGTCAAGCATAGTGGTGGAGGGTTTCGGCTTGTTCTGTAGCAGCCACCTGCAGTCACTGAGTTGACCATGAACTCATCTAAATACCAAAGTTTGTAACAGCTTGGCTGAAATGGCCTGATTGAAATGCTTTGGTAAGGCATAAGGAGTGTTGTGCAAAAATGAAGGCCCCCAAACTGAAACAATGTTGTAAAGATGAGTGGGCAAAAATTCCTCCACAACAGTGTGGACTGATGAAGTCGTACAGAAAACAGTTATTTTTAGTTATTGGTACTAAAGGTGGTCCTGGTAAGTACTGAATCATGGGGTGTACTTAGTCTTTCACAGGACTGTGAAAACTTTGTTTCTTTTTTTTTTTTTTTTTTGCATGACTGTACATAGATTTTATGTTTGGGTTTTTTTTTCAATAGTTCCAAATACCTTTACCTTTGAATTAAATCTGAAGCCATATTTTTGGATCTTCTGTAGAAAGATCAGATCATGTGATCTGATTGTGAATTCATTCACAGTGAAGCCGATGATGATGGTAAACAAGTGTATAAAGACAAAATTGTTCACACAGTAAAATTTGCAACACTTGTTACTTGTTTTTGTTGTTTTGAAGTGACTTCTTGCTGTTACGTGATTTGTTGCTATTTGTCCAAGTATTTTAAAATGACATATATTTTATATATATATATATATATATATATATATATATATATATATATATATATATATGACACAAAATCCTGAAACAGGGATTTTGGGGCTGTAGCAATTAACATATTTTTGTTTGCCATGTTTTGAGATGGTTTTGGAACAAAGTCTTTACATTGCCAGAAAAAAGGGCACAGCCTATCTGGAAAGCTTACACTAAACATGCATCAAAGAAGATTTATGCTGCTTGAACCTTGAAAGCGATTGCAAATTTCAGCACAATACAGTGTTTTTATCCAACAAGAATAATTGAGGGATCACAGGGATATTGCTGCCTTCCCTCGTGTATTGAGGATTTGGTGAAGATGTACATCTAGCATGTTTATTGTGATCGTTTCAATGAGTCATTTAGTCTAACACATTGACAGAAATCTGCATTATCTTCCTGAGATTAAGTGAAGCATGCGCTGTGCTTGCCACAAATTTGATATCAAATCCATATAAGCTGTTCCTTACCCCCTTTCGCATTTGTGAAAATTTGTGGACACAGCCAAAAACAACAGTCAGCCTGTTTTAATTCAAGACGCCAGCTCTGAGATCCCCATACTTCTCATTGTGCTGCCTTGTTTTTTGGGGGGTTTTTTTTACAGAGAATAAACGTGGATTTTCTCATCTGCATGAGGACTGCAAACAGAGCCTGAGTCCATATACAGGAGAAATCAAAGTGCATTAGTATTTAGGGCAGGTAGACCAATTTGACTCATATAAAAATACATATTTATTTGTTGTCATGACTTGAAGGTAGGTCAAATATTATGTAATGTGCATTTGATAGTTTATCCACATTCTCCATATCACATTAAATTTTTCATCCAAAAACATAAACCCCTCTGTGCTCTTGTAAGGAAAAATCACTTGTCAGGTTCTAGACTTTTATTAGTCAGACCCTTTTTGTTCCACTCTTACCTCAGCTGGAGACATTCTTGACTAACTGATGATGATTTATTTCATTTTTCTTGTCTTAACCACTGTGCAGTAACATTGGCAGAACTAATTAAAAATTATAAGAAGCAAATTAGCATAACAACTCAGTTTACAGATCTTAACTAATGAATTAGTCTATTTCTTACATGTTGATGTAAAAAGGGTAACTTTATCATTTGTCTTGCAGCTAGCTGAAACACACAGAGCCCTGATTATAAAATATAACAAATATATAACAGAAAAATATGCAAAACATAAATAAACAATACACAAACACATGCCATAATCACCCCACCCAGTCATCAGTGGTTATATGATAATTTTTATTACCTGTTATTTTCAAGTAAAAGACTGATGATCAGCTGACTCACACTGAGCAGGTTAGCATTAAGGTGCACTGGACCAGATGGAGACAGCCACAAAGCTCTTCATTTGTTAGTTAATTGTTCATTTTGATTTTGAAAACCACCTAAAAAAAAAATTAAGCTCTGGTTGATACATTTAAATAAAAGCAGCCAAAGCTTGAGTTTGGAGCTGGGATGTAGGGCATGGTGAAAAGTCCTGTAATAATGGTGTGCAATTGCCATATTAAAAGGAAAACAGATGTGATGGTCCAGGTAAGACATGAATATGTGGTGCTCTCCAAGGTGCTGCTCATGTAGCTGTCAGTTGCAAAGAAAATGTCTGAGTCTCTCACTCTAATTTGTGCCAGGTGTTTGTGTTACTTATTAGCAGAAGCTTATAAGACAATGTTTTAACTGCACTCATCTGTATATGTGGATGCGTTTTTCTCTCTTGGTTGCAGAGACTGGAGCCTTTCTTCACCTAATGTCTTCATAATAAGTACTGTCAGTGTCACAGCACTCAGTATTTCTCTTCTATTAAGTTTGTTTTGTTCTGAACTGTTAGTGTGACAGTATGCCAAAGTTATACTTTACTCACCTTGATGGCTGCAGTGTTTATTATTTTGGCAAGTAGTTCTTGTGATTTTGACAAGATAATAAAACTTAAATTTTAGTGCATGTCATGGCCCTGGTTCTTTTGAGTTCTGTGAAGTTTGTGGTTCTTTGATTTTTGCATTTTAGGTCATCTCTTGAGTTTCAAGAGATAACCTAGGTTATATTTAAGTCCTTGGGTTTTCAGTTTATTTTACCTGCCCTTTCAGCCCCCCTGTTGTCAAGGTGTAAGGTGCCAATAGGTGAAGCACAGTCCAATTGGCACAGATCTCACAGTTCACAAATGTTTATTGAACACAAAGAGTTAGTTGCACAGGGAGGTCTCAGTAAAGGAATGGTTTAATTTGTTAAACATGAAAGGTGGGATGTATTCCAAGGCTAGCCAGTGGATGATTCTGCTCAGAGTTACAGAGTAGTGCTGCTCTGGTCAGCATTTACGCAGATGCTGCTGCATGGATGATACAGCCAAATCCTCTTATTGAGCAGGGATTAATGGTAAATGGACTAGTTCTTAAATAGCGCTTTTCTACTCTACTTGAGCACACATAGCATTTTATACAACATGTTTGCATTCACCCATTCACACACACACACACACACACACACACACATACACACACACACACACACACACACACACACACACACTTTTTTCCTACATCTAAGTGCTTTCTATCTAACTTTCACGCACACATTCACATCCCGATGAATACATCAGGAGCAACTCGGGGTTCAATATCTTGCCCAAGGATACATTGACATGCAGACTGGAGCAGCCAGGAATAGAACCACCAACCTTCTGACTAGCAGATGACCTGCCTCCAATGGAGGCTGGTAACCTAAAGATAGTTCAAATTGGGAGAGTCCTGTAGCAGATGAAGTCAGAGAGTTGTGGGCATATTCTATAGAGGACAGTTCTGAGCTCCATGAAGACATGCCAGAGACATAGCAGTTCCTAGTTTAAACGTTCTGTTTGGAAGTTGGTTTGAGGGTGAAAACCGGAACTGAGACAAGGTTTGCCCCCCCCAAAGCACCACAAAATGCCTTCCACACTTGTGAAATGAACTGTAGCGTCTATCGGAAACTCTCTCTAAAGGAATGCCATGCAACCTGAAAACATGATTGGTGGCAGTTTCAGTCGCTAAAGTGAGTTTTACTAGTGCTAGGAAGTGTACTACTTTAGAGAACCTATCAATTATGGAGAGGATTACAGTCTTTCCACATGAGGGGGGTAACCCAGTGATGACGTCTAAAGCAATGTGTGACCACAGTCTACTGGGAGTGGAGGGGTTGTAACAGACCTGAAGGGGGCTGAGAGCTACTCTTGTTCCTGGAGCAGATGGTGTAAGCTCCTACATATTTACCAGAAGGTCACCAAAAATGATGTTTCAGGAAAAGAATAGTTCTGCTTACCCTGGGGAGGCAGGTGAATCTGGCAGTGTGGACCTAGTGGAGAACCCCCAAGTGCACTGAGAAGGGGACATAGCCCAGTCAAAAATGGGCAAATCCCAGAAAGTGCTGGAGTTGCTTCTGGGAGATGTGAATCGGCCGCTCAGCCATGGCCTTGATCTCCTCCGGGTCTGTGTTCATCTGCCCTCTCTCGAACACATATCCCTAAAAGTTCACTGAAAACACATTTTAGATTTCATATATGGGGGATTCTCCAGGAACCTCTGGAGGACTCATTGCATGTGACAGCGATGTTCACTGAGGCATTTGGAATAGATCAGAATATTATCAATATCACAAAAAAAAGACATTCGGGTAAACTGTTTTTATAGCATTCACAAGGGCTTGAAATACAGCAGGAGTGTTAGTCCAACCAAAAGGCATTACCAAATACTTAAAATGACCAAGTAGAGTGTTGAAAGCTGTTTTCCATTCATCATCCTGATGTATTCTGACCAGGTGGTAAGCATTCCTAAGGTCCAGTTTTGTGAAAATGGTAGTTCCATGTAGCAGCATGCATGCAGAACTAATGAGAGAGAGTGGGTACTTATTCTTAATGGTGGCACAATTAATCCATCCATCCACTTTCTTCTGCTTATCTGGGGCCAGGTCGCAGGAGCAACAGCCTAAGCAGAGAAGCCCAAACTTCCCTCTCCCCAGCCACCACCTCCAGCTCATCCAGGGGGACCCCAAGGTGGTTCCAGGCCAGCCGAATTCCTCCAGCATGTCCTGGTTCTGGGAGCGGGAGATTGACAGATGCATTGGGGCTGCGTCTGCAGTGATGTGGACACTGCACCGGTCTGTCGTGGTAAAGAGGGAGCTGAGCATGTAAGCAAAGCTGTCAATTTACCGGTCAATCTACGTCACTACCCTCACCTATGTTCACGAGCTTTGGATAGTGACCGAGAATGAGACTGCGAATACAAGCGGCAGAAAAGACCTTCCTCCGAAGGGTGGCTGGCCTCTCCCTTAGAGATAGGCTGAGGAGTGCAGCCATTCAGGAGGGGCTCAGAATAGAGCCGCTGCTCCTCCACATCAAAA
The DNA here is from genome assembly GCF_007364275.1 of Archocentrus centrarchus. Classification (NCBI taxonomy): domain Eukaryota; kingdom Metazoa; phylum Chordata; class Actinopteri; order Cichliformes; family Cichlidae; genus Archocentrus; species Archocentrus centrarchus. The sequence goes on along the minus strand of NC_044366.1, from coordinate 19,528,261 downwards.
GGAGCCAGCTAAAGTGGTTCAGGCATCTGACTAGGATGCCTCCTGGGCACCTCCCAGACATGCAGACCAAGGACATGCTGGTGTCTTGATAAGTCCATGATAATCTATACAAGCAGGGAAAAAACAAAACAAAAAACAGCACCCATACAAGAGGAAGATGCTCCCAGAGATTCTCTTAGGTCGAGAGATGTTATACAGTAATGGCCAAAAGTTTAGAGAATGACACAAATATTGGATTTCCCAAAGTTTGCTGCTTCAGTGTTTTTTAATCTTTTTGTCAAATGTTTCTGTGGTACACTGAAGTATAATGACAAGCATTTCATAAGTTTAAAGGCTTTTATTGACAATTACATTAAGTTTATGCAAAGAGTCAATATTTGCAGTGTTGGCCCAGTCTTCCTCTGTAATTCACCCTGGCATGCTGAAAATCAACTTCTGGGCCAAATCCTTACTGATAGTAACCCATTCTTGCATAATCAATGCTCCATCATACTGGAAAAGGCATTGTTCTTTACCAAACTGTTCCTCTCAGAGGATGTTTTCGTACCATTCTTTATTCATGGCTGTGTTCTTAGGCAAACATGTGATTAAGCCCACTCCCTTGGATGAGAAGTAACCCCACACATGAAGGGTTTCAAGATGCTTTACTGTTGGCATGACCTCACACTCACCTTGTCTTCTCCAGACAACCATTTTCACAGATGTTCCAAACAATTGGAAAGGGGCTTCATCGGAGAAAATGACTTTACCCCAGTGCTCAGCAGTCCAATCCCTGTACTTTTTCTGGAAATTTCAGTCCTTGATGTTTTTCCTGGGGAGATATGGCTCCTTTGTTGCCCTTTTTGACAAGTCTTTGCCTCATTGCACATGCATTCCCACATGCCTGCTGCCATTCCTGAGCAAGCTTAGGATTAGTGCCCCAATCCTGCAGCTGAATCACCTTTAGGAGATGGTTCTGGAACTTGCTGGACTTTCTTGGGCACCCTGAAGCCTTCTTCAGAACATTTGAACCTCTTTCCTTGAAGTTCTTGATGATCTGGTACTGCATATGGTTGATTTAGGTGCAATCTTACTAGAAGCAATATTCTTGTCTGTGAAGCCCATTTCATGCAAAGCAATGATGGCACATTTCCTTTCAGGTAACCATGGTGAAAAAAGTAAGAACAATGATTTCAAGAACCACCCTCCTTTTAAAGCATCCAATTTGCTATTCGAACTCAATCAGCACAATGGAGTGGTTTCCATCCTTGTTCCCATCAACACTCTCACCTGTGAGAGTATCACTGAAATGATGTCAGCAGGTACTTTTGTGGCAGGGCTGAAATGAAATGGAAATTGTTTTTTTGGGAGTAAGTTCATTTTCATGGGAAAGAGGGACTTCACAATTATTCAGCATTCACCTGATCAGTCTTCATAATATTCTATATGCAAATTGCCATAAAAAAAAAAAAACGGAAGCAGCAAACTTTGTGAGAACCAGTACTTGTGCCATTCTCAAAACTTTTGGCCATAACTGCATAAATGGCCAGTGGGCTGTGCGGCCCCAAGGAGCAATGGCACATTCATATGGGAGATGAGGTGGCAGTGACGGGGCTTTGTCATTACTGGGCATAAATTGGAGGTCTTGGTATTCATTAGGGACTGAGGCCATGTCTGATGAGTAAGAGTTAGATGAGTTATACTTTAGTCACCTTGACGGCTTCAGTGTTTATTATTTTGACAAGTAGTTTTTGTGAATTTGACAAGACAATAAAACTTAAATTTTAGTGCATATCATGGTCCTGAGTTCTGTAAAATTTATGGTTATTTGAGCTTTGTATTTTGGCTTTCCGGGAGGAATGAACCAGCTCAGCTTTAACAGGTGAGTGAGCAGGGACTGTTTCTCAGCCACACGGAGAATACTGGAATGCGAGAGAACGAAGACACTGGAATAGAGAATGCAAAGGGATACAGGAAAATCATGGAAGAGCCTGATTACCACTCTAGGTATGCAGGCATTCTGGCAGAGACTGGATGCAGGAGCTAATTCTTAAATACAGGTGGGTGATGAGCAACAGGTGGGGGACCGAGGAGCAGGAGATGGTGGGACCATGCCTGCCCAACCCAGCCTAGACCTCAGAGAAAGAGAAAAAAATACAAAACACAAGAGCAAACCAGTGCAGACCATGACACCAGTATTCTGTTCTCAAGTCTTAATATCAGTGGTAGGTGGTTTTTTTTTTGTTTTTTTTACTTCCTGTTTTATATTGGTAGCTCTGTTTCCCTGTGTTACTAGATTTCTCTCTCTGTTCCTAGTGGTTTTCCTGGTTGGTGTTTCAGTTTTGTTTTTACTAATCAGCTTTTTGTTCGAAATCTGTCTCCTCTCTCGTCTGCTTTTGGATCCACACTTTAACCCACTCCAATCACGACAATTTATTTTCAATGTGCCTGTATTTTAACTGCAGTATTTTTCTTTACATCTCTCTTTAGAGGAGTAGCTGGTATGAGTAGCTTGAATGAGACCCTCAAATATACTAAGAACATCACATATACCACTGTACATCACTGGATCATTTGGGAATGCCTAGAAATCCCAGAATAACTGTCCTAAGTTAGAGCTGCATATTACTGTGTAGTTGGGAAACTTGAAGGCTATCTTAGTTGAGAATTTTCCATGAAATTAATTCTTCATTGTATTAAAATTACTCATTTGGATGAAACCATTTCCTGGGTTTCAAAGTTAGATACATTAATTAAAGTGTGAAATATCCAGGTCAAAATATCTCACTATAAAAGCAGAACAGAGACTTCATGAAAGGAAATACAGGATGAAGAGGCTAACCACTAATTCCATCATCCCTTAACCGAGTGTCAGAATAGGGGGACTACATTTGTTGGGGGGATAGTGTTTGACCAGTTGCAAACACATAAGGGAGTATAAGTGTATCGGGGTATCGTGATTAGCAGTGTTTTCGTTATGTGACTCCTCCTGACCTCTCAAAGGACATGATTGACATGAACATACATTAAGAATTCTAAAAACTAATGAGTCTTTCATGTAAGGAATTCAGTGTGGCGTCTTAAAGGCAGAGTGCAGGCACTTTAATCTGTAAAGCAGAACATGCCTCAGTGTTGCCCTTAAACCTGAACCCCTTGGATCTGGATATTTAATTGAAAACCTTCCAGTGCTACCATCTGAAACAAGCCAGTGTCACTTTAAAGAACTTTCAAAATGTGGTAACCCATCCCACTGGAATCCTTTGCATAGTGATGGCAGTCATGTTAATCCACTGTTGATCTACCCAGGGATCAAGCTGCTCCAAAATCAATAAAGCTGTGAAAGCCTGCCTTCTGGTCTTCATCAAATCCTTTACATCCGTGACTTATACAGTTTGATGCTACAGAACCTGATAATTTGCTCCTGTATCAGATGAATATAGTGAAAAAATATCAACATTTGCATTTTCTAAGCTCAACAGAATTACCCCCAGTGGAACATGAAACTGCAGGCCAAATAAAGGATAGTTAAGTTTCAGATATTAGGGAGAAAAAAAAAAAAAAAAAAAGACTTCATTTTGTAATGCATACTCACATAAAACAATGAGATATACCCAAAGGCATTTAAGGGAGTGATTCAATTTTAAAGTCAGCTCCATATCTTCCCAAATATTCCTATAAGGGTTTGGAGATTTATTGCAATACTAAGGAGTCCGCCCGTGCTGTATAACGCAGCTGATGTAGTTTCACAAAATTACTCCTTTCAAATGCAGATCGATTTTATCCAATAGCACCTAGGGGATGCTTTATTTATTAGTTAATTTCTACTAGATTGTATCTCAAAGGCAGGTGCCGACCTGCTGCGGCCCCCCTGCCACACTGGATGAGGCTGGATTCCACTCCATATTTTGTGTCCCGCTTTTGCCCTGCCGGTGCATCTGATCTGAACACAGAGCGCTCTCCTCCACAGTGCATTTCCACTTCAACGCAGCGACCATGGGCTTTCTTTGCTGAGCGAAGTTGAGTCAACAAGCCGGGAAACGCACTCATTGGATTTATGTGGCACCTTTATGCTCACAGCCCTCTTTTCTACTGCGCCGAGGGACTTTCAACTAGACTCGGTTGCGTTGCAAACCCGTTGTGCTTTGAGGAATGTATTAGTAGACAGTAGTTAAGTTCCAACCACTAACCGACCAGTTATTAAGTAGCCTTACCTGCGAATCTGCTGCAGGGGGAGTTTTGCCAGCAAGCGGGACACTGCAGAGCACCTAAACAAGAAAGGATCTGTACAGAAGTGAACGATGCTCAGACTGGAGACCATCATTTGCACTTTTTCTGTGCTCTCTGTTGCTGCAAGAGCAGAATTTAAAGCACGGAATTGCAGCGAGGTGAGGGAGGCTTGTATCGCAAAGGGCTTCAGCTTCGCACATGTTCCCCATCAGGAGATCCCAGGTAAGGGTGGGCTGAGTTACTGACTCACGACCTGTCAATTACAGCATCATAAGTGATCGGGAATACACAGCGACTTTTGCCAAATAAACGCGTCTGTGTTAAGTGCTTAGCAGTGGGAGGAAAAGTTAAAAACTCAGCCGTCCTATCGCAGTCCATTGAAGATGCTAAATGGTTTTAATGCTGCAGGGGTACGCTACTGCGACGGCACCACTTCTAACTAATTGGTTACAGCTTTTCAACCACCTGTCACTCACAAAGTAACTGTCATTCTCACTCACCGAAGTTAACTTCATACGAATGATGTGAGCTACTTAATTTCCACACTGACTAACTGGATACAGCGAGCTTCCCACTGCCGGATTGACAGGTGACAGGTCTAACCAACAATCCACAAATCTAAAAGGCCTGAAACTACAGGCTTATCAGTTAAATGCTGGGATGGCACATCATATCGGCTACCCTGTTCTGTCAATGCCGAATGTGTGCCGAATTTATCTGCATGTCTCCAGCAGAGGTCTCTGACCGTGGAAAACCAAGTAGCGACAGCCCAATGAGTGGCCAGCTCTGCAGATTAACTCCTGTCCTGTGAAAGGAGAAAAAAAAAAAAAAAAAAAAAAGGTTGACTAGATAAAATGTAGCTCATGCAGTGCTTAAGCAGTAGCCCATAACCACGATCCACGCATTTGGTTATGCATGATTTCAGCCACAGCCCTAATGAGTAATTATCTTAAATATACCTTGTACTGTACAATAAGGTAGGTCTGATGCACCCCCACCAGCATGCAAAACTACAGATTTAATGATGTTTAGTTGAAATCTCTGTTGGTTCTCTTGACCTTGATTACACATTCTTGCACATAATTTAAAAAATGACTTAAGGTTAAAGTGTCAGGGTTTTACTGCAGTAATACTTAATCTAATTATATATATATATATATTTTTTTTTTCAAGCATAGTTTGGATATAAATGTCAGCAAAACAGGAGAATGGATGAGAGGCATCCTCCCCCTTCCTCCTCTTTTGTCAATTTGTCTCTCCAGGTCATCATTGTTATGCTTCAAGGCTAATTATTCTTTCTATAAATCAGGAAATCTGGCACAAGTAAAAGGCTGCATATTTGATAACAGGCACACCTGTTCAGAGATGGGTTGAATAACTAACTGATTAAATCCTTTGGATCCGTGTCTCCGGCATCACAACTAATCTCTGGAATGAGTGAAAAAATTCAATCTGTCGCTTTCCTGAATGATGTCACCCTGAATAAACGTCTTTTGATCTGCTCTTTGACTGAGTCACAACCTTGCATGTCTTCTGGAGAGAGTCTTTATCAACAACTCAGCAAATTCACACAGTGATAGACGTGTCCTCTGGGCTCACAGCTCATTGCCTCTTACTCATGCAAACAACTTTCAAGCTAAGCCAGGTCTTGACTAAAATGAATTTGGAAATTCCTTTTGATTAAAAGTTGATTAAAATCTTAACATTGTACTACCAATAAATAAATAAATGAATACAAAGCATTAAAGTTGCATCTTAGCAGAAATGCAGTAAATGTGGAGAGCTTTCTTTTTCGCTGTGCAGATTCATATTAGCCTGAACTGATTTCACATTTAATCTCATGGCTGGCACATTACTTGTTTGCATTATTTTAACTTAATCTCCTGAAAATAGAGGCCTTCCTTTGGTTTAATAGCTGATTTGGTGGATAAATTAGACCCACTGACAGTAAATTCAGTCATATAGTTTATTATAACTGTTTTTTTTTTTAAGTTACAGGCAGTTTCGTGGTGCAGTTGCCTCACAGCAAGGGTGTGCTGGGTTTGAATCCACTGGCCGGCTGAGGCTTTTCTGTAGGGAGTTTGCACGTTCTCCCTTGCCTTTGCATGGGCTCTCTCTCTCTGGGTGCTCTGGCTTCCTCCCACAGTCCATGAATGTGAGCATGAATGGTTTTCTGTGTCAGCCTTGCGATAGACTGGTGATCTGTCCAGGGTGTACCCCTCCTTTTGCTCTGTGACAGCTGGGATAGGTCCCAGAAAAAAATGTAAGAAAATGGATGGATGGATATATTTTTGTGAAATTCACTTGGCAGATATTGTTAATAATGCAGCGTTATCTGCTTTTAGCTTTGGCCCTTTTTAGTTATTTAATTTTCTTACTGGAATAGCACTGATTTATATTACACGAATGATGTGGAAGTAGAGATGTAGTTAATGAGTGTGTGAAGGGTGCGTTACTGTTCACTTGTTTATGATTTGTGGAATTTACGGACAGATTGCAAAGAGCATTAACACAAAGATTAGTGTGAACTTAATCTTGACTTTTTTCATGTAGTTTCCGATGACTTTAAGAGTTGTTTCGGAGGCTCCGCGGGAGCATCGAAGTCACAAATGGGAAGCATCCGAAGTTACTTTAGAGCTCCGTAAGCTTCCTGTTTAGCTTAGTGTTTGTGTCAGTCTCACAACTGCCATCACACTCTATTAAAATCACTGATGATTTAGGAGAAATGTCAAACTTCACATAAACACCACAAATGGTGCTTTCACTGCTTCTGCATGCTGCTCATTTTTGTTAAATGGTGTCACTTTGCGGTTTGATTTCTGGAAGTCTGTAGTTATCATCTTATAGTCTCGAAGTTATTATAGTGACAGCTGGATGTGTGTTTCTGGTCCTGCTGCTTTTGATGTGGAGACTGAAAAACATATCGAGAAAACACCATATTTGTTTGATTTTTTTTTTTTTTTTTTTTTTTTTTTTTTACTTAGATTTTACTTACGTTAGTTTAATCACATTAGAATACTATTAAAAATTTATCACATCTGTTATTATTTTTTTAATTGGATAATCTTTTTTATAACATTGGCCAATATCCATAATTCATTACAATTGTTGCCAAAATAATTGCGAAATAATAGTAATAGTGAAAGAGCCGGGTGTTATTGTGTGTGTGTGTGTGTGTGTGTGTGTGTGTGTGTGTGTGTGTGTGTGTGTGTGTGTGTGTGTGTGTGTGTGTGTGTGTGTGTGTGTGTTTGGGCTCAATAGAGGAACCAGGTCAGGGGGAATGACAGCATTGGAGATGGAGTTATTGACAGAAATGTTGTTATGATCCAAGCCTAAAGGCTCAGGGAGTACAGTAATTCCACAAGTCTTAACCGATGACACTTTCTGCCGACCGGACCAGGTTGCAGGTACACAGTGAAGATAAGTTGAATAGGCATGAACTCAGAGATTGCTCTAAAAGTCTGGAGTGTTTGCACATCTTAAAATACTAATCACCCTTTCCAAAGAAGACTTTACTTATATCTATTTAATTCAGTTGTTAGCAAATGAATTGTATTTTGCCTCCTGAATCCACTTCTTTATTGCTTGTTAAAGTTAAGACCTGCCTCAGTCTTATCTGCTGTCTCGATTTCCACTCAGTGGATTACCCAACGTCTGAGACAAGATATGGAAAGTGAGTCATACGGCACACTGCTGGATTCAATGGAACTTCTTAGCATGTCATATTCTATGCTATCATTTGACGTCCAGCTCTGTTTACTGCCAGTCAGGAGATGGAGGTGGGACAGAAATAACGGTGGTGATATTTTATGTGATCTTTGCCTGTCTGCACGAGGCAAATGATCTCTACTGAAGCATGTAATGTGCACAGGTCTTCTACTGTCATGTAATGGGATGGAGGGGATTAAAAAGGGCTAAATGGGAGTGCCTGCAGAGGGAATGCTAGGTGACTTTGTTAGCCCCTGCAGCACACTCACACTGTTGCTGTGATGTATTGTGAAATTGTTGTGACCTTTCTGTCAGTCACACATGTTGAAATAGATCTGGGAGTGAGGTCCTGAAAGGGATAATAGCTTTCAATGGTGTGTTTTACCTTTTTACATTTTACTCCACAAACATCAAAGTATTTGTGATAAAAAATTGCAGATAATTGGACTGTTGAGATCCAAAGTAGTTGCTTTGTTTATATATGGTAGCACCAATCTTTGAGTCTGCATTCTGCTAATGTAATGTAAATGTGTCCTACTGAGAAGCAGAGAGGGGGCACTAACAGGCAAAAAAAATCCAAACAATCATCATTTTTCTCGTGGCAGAGGGGAATTCTCGCTGTCTGCATCCCTGTGTCATCAATCATACTTATGGATGCCAAAATGGCCTCATGATGGGCTCTCTCTGCGGGTGTTTTCTGTGAGAGCTGCAGGAAACACGGTGTCCTGCAAGTCTTTTAGGGTTGCAGCACTAAAAGCATAACAACACAAGACTCAAAGCATATCAAAATAAATTTAAGAAGGGGCTTTTAAAAAAAACAAAACAAAACTTTTACACAGAAAGCACAAAAGTAGGAACACTGACACAATTTAATGCTTTCCAACACTATGCCTTGCTTTTCAAGGCCCTGAAGTATTAAATGTATAAATAATTTTTAATAATTCATAAAGAAACTCAAAATAGACAAACATCCTGCAAGTACAACCCAATCAATTATACAAATGTACTGCAAGTTGTGCAGATGGCAGTGGAACTGTTTTCAGGGGACACACACAAAGGTGATGAGCAATGTTGCAATAGACTAAACGTGTTTTTGCTCATTTTCCACAGCAACTTCAAATTCACAAGGCATTGAACAACAACAGCAGACCCTAGGAAAAATTTACCTCCAGGTTTTCAGCCAGAAAGAGTTTCTAGTAGAAACACTTAAGGATGTCAGATGAGTGCTATAAAACATATGTAAAACCAAAAGTCAGTGCTGACTTCAATCCATCCATTCATCCATCCATTTCTGTCGCTTATTCGAGTCCAAGTTGCGAGAACAGCAACCTAAGCAGAGATACCCAGACCTCCCTCCCTCACCTCCTTCAGCTCTTCCAGGGGCATACCAAGTTGTTCCCAAGCCAGCTCAGAGATGTAGTGTCTCCAGCATGTCCTGGATATGTCCTGGGGCCTCAACCTGGTAGGAAATGCCCAAAACACCTCAACTAGAAGGCACCTAGGAGCCATTCTAGTTGAACCACCTCAACTAGTTCCTTTTGATGTGGAAGAGGTTCATGCATACTCTGAGCCCCTCCTGAATGACTGAGCTCCTCACCCTGTCTCTAAGGGAGAGCCCAGACACCCTTCAGAGTAGGCCTATTTTGATTGCTTGTATTTCATTCTTTCAGTCACCCAAAAGTCATTGCCGTAGTTGAAGGTAGGAATGTAGACTGACCAGTAAATCGGCACCTTCGCTTTCACGCTCAGCGGTCATCACCATAACAGACTGGTACAGCATACGCATCAGATGCTGCACCAGTCCTATCTGTTAATGCCCCCCCCCCTCATCTCCCTTGAACAAAACATCGAGATACTTTCACTCCTCTACTTGGGGCAGCAACTCCGCCCCGACTCGGCATGAGCACTCCTAAGTCAGTGTTGACTTATTAATTATAAACTTAGTTGATTTAGTTTACCATAATGGACTAGTGGGCTGTCCAGGCTGAATACTGTCTCTCATCCTATGACAAAGTCTGATAGGCACCAGCCCCTCCACAACACTAATTTGGATAAGCCATTAAGAGGCTACTTTCAGCTGCTCCCTTATTCACATGGGGTCACCACAGCGGGTAGCAGGTTTTTACACCAGATGCCCTTTCTGACACAACCTCCAAGGTATTTGTGTCTAAGAAACTGGATGGACTGATTTTATTTTTGCTAAGAGCTGGCTTGGTTAGATTTAGGAAAAGATCGTGTTTTTGGTTACATAGATGATTTCACAGCATTACCTACATATATAAAGCCTTTCAGCCAAATATGAGAGAAGGAACTTCTGCCAGAAAGGCTTTCTTCTTCCATGTGCTCAACAAGCAAATCCCAACCAGGTGTCTCATAGAAAAAAAAAGTCCTTTGGTGTCTGTGCTTTTTGTCACATGTGTGTCTGTCTGGTTGTGAGCCCAAGGCACATTTCTGTATGTTTTGTTGAGTGTGCTTGTAGCTTTTGTCTTGTAAAATTGATAAGGATTTTTTGTTTTGATTTTTTTATGTGTGTGTGTGTTTTATCTATTTTTATCATGCTCTTTCATCCACAGTATTATTGATACTTATCATCTGATATGTACAATATTTGTTTAGTTGTGTGCAGGTCATATTTTTTGCACGCATGGGCTATTGAAGTGGGCTTCTTGCACAATCACCCTCATGCAGCCATGCGCTGAGTTTATTGTTTCTGACCAGCAGTCCTAAACCAAGTTATTTTATTTTGCTAGTCTGGAACCTACAGTTTATGCAACAATGCTCTCTTCTCAGATTTTGATGAATTTTGATGTGTTTGTGTTTCTTCAGGAAGGAGGGGAACTCATGTCTTCAGGGTTACTGATATTTTTTAACACCAAAAGTGCTCTTTGGATAATATTTCTAAACCCTAATCCTGTTTGTGACCCAAACTTTCTGTTTATTTTGTTTGTGGCCTCCAGCAGGGTTTATGTCCAACTTTCTGCTGCTCATAACTCCAGTTGCTGAAATTTTAATAGAGCCTACACATTTAAAAACCAAAGGGGACTCCAGTTGGTAGTCTGGCAGTTATTAACAATGCTGTTTGTTTGACTAATTCACATTGCATTATGTGTGAATAAGTAAATTATTAAGATATTTCCAGTTTAATGCCGCTTGTTTTATTACTGTGTAGCAAAAATGCAATTTCTGAATCCATACACAAGTAAGAATGGAAATAAAGGCAAATAAAATAGACTGGGTTATTGAAGCTTGGCCAAATGCTGTAAGGCTGGCATGCCTGGTTTCGATTGCTGACACACAGCTGTTGTCATAATATGCTGCATCCACTGCCTCGGGGAATTAACATTTTCCAAATTTATTTGCGATAAATATGTGAGAAACAATGCATAGATTGAAGTGATTTCTCATGAAATGGCACTGCAATTGTTTAAGAATAATTTGAAATGTGAAAGAGAGAGTGCTCCAGCAAGAGATTGAATGGATGCTATTTTGATCTATTAGTTGCTGTCAACAACTGTCCAATTAAATTCTAACCTGAAGCCACGATGAAAGAGCCTTTTCATTCCTCTTTTAAGAAGCTGGCATAAACACATTTTCACTCGTCACTAATGCTGGGTTTTTTTTTGACCAGTATAGACTACTATTTTTGAGAACTGTTTACACTGTTTCCTGTAGTTGACAATATTTCATTGTCTCTTTTTAAGACGCCCACAGATCATCTCTTTCTGAAAACAATCCTCTGGATCAGTGTGCGTTTTTTCATTGACATTAGTATCAAAATTCTGGCTTTGGACTGTGGCGTATAGCCGCTACTTTTTCTCAACATCACATCAAACTGTCAAAACTCAGCCTTCGTGAAACAAAGCCAACTCGAATGCCTTGTTGCTGCTGTTGGATCTATCTTTAGCCACTTCTGCCACTTCTGTCTTGTTGACAATGTCTGACTAGACATGATGTGTAACTGAAGTCTATGTTTGCCTTTACACTGCTCTTGAGGATGGTTCAGTGTGGTTTGTAGCAAGCCACCAATGGGAGTTATGTAGCTGAGCTGTGTCCTCTCCCTCTCAGTTAACCAGGCCACTGGCTAGAGGACACTTACACTGTAACAAGGTATAATGACTGGTGTCTGTATTCTAAACTGTAAATGCCGAGTGAAAGGTAATGATCAATGGAGGTCTCGGGGCCTTGAAGGTCTCTAAACAGCCACCAGCTGCTACCTGTAGTGCATTTGTCTGCTATGCTCCACTTAGCAAACTGATGCAGACAAGAGTGGCTTGCCTGCTCACTTCTCATTCTCAGGGGCTTCTAGGCAGGCTTCACACATATAGTAGATCGAATATCCACACTAGACTCCTCGGGTCTCTGCTAGGCTTTTTATTATGCGCTCCACAATAAATATCAAAGCTAGACATAGTGCTACATGTGCTGATTATGCTGCACTTGACATTCCTAATTGTGCCATACATGGCGTTAGGGAAATCCATACATCAATCTTAACTGTAATGATATCGTCGTACTTTGATGAAGGGTATACAGTACATAAATATCCCATAGCTATTACCCTCAAGGTCAAACATACTTTTTTGTTGTTGCAGATATGTGGTAATATATTTATTCTTGGCAAAGATTTTTATAAGGATGCTAGTCCTTGTCGTGTTAATGTGTGTGTGTTTTCTCAACAAATCTTTTTTTTTTTTTTTTTTTTTTAAATGTCAAAGTGGTAAAAAAATGCATCCTACATTCCCCACCACCAAATACATGTTCCTGTTGTTTGCTTCATCTGCTGTATGCCATGCCAATAGTTAGAAACTGAAATTGGTCACAGTTTAGAATTATATTTGACAAAGCACAGGAGCAAATCTTCAGGTCTAAAAAGCTGGAGGCACTTTTATTTTGTTCACTAAAATTTACTGAAAAAAAATTGCTATGTACTATGCAACAGTTCAGTTATTTATCCGAAAATGTATTCATCTTCAAGTGAATGGAATCACTTTTAACAAGTATGGTCATCTGCGCTGGAATAGATACTCTGATTGTCCTTGAATCCGGAGGAGCAGGAGTTTTATGTTAAAATGTCAGAGTATAGACCAGTTTCACAAACAATCTGTTGGAGAATATATATGTGGTGTGTGCACACGTGTGTGTCTGTGTGTGAGTAAAAAACCCATTTCTCCACAACAGTTTTTCAAAGCCTTCAAAAAAGTTTGTTTTTCTTGTTTTTTTTTTTTGTTTTTTTTTTTTTTTTTTTTCCTGCACTGCTCTTATGCATTTATATTTCTTCCCTGAAAGAGATTTTTTATAGTACATTTAAAAACATTTCAATATGAAAAGCTATACCGTTGAGTCAACACTTGGCTGTTTTATCACGCACGCAGCCTTGCACATGGCATGTTGCAGAGAAATATCTTGACATATTCAAAAATATATACTGACACATTTGCTAGGAGTATGAAACTGCTCCAACATCTTTATTCCTGTCCTTTTTCCCTTCACGCTGACTCTCCTGAGGATGAAGAATACCATCATACCATTGTACTGTGCTGCTTTTATTGTAGACTGTTTTATGTCAGTGAGAATTCATTTCCTCTTGAACCTGTCCTCATTCACCCAAGGACATATACCCTTCTGTATCAGCATCCCCCAGTTATTTAAAACATGAACATGCCTTTCATAATAACTTCTGACATGACCCAAAATGTGATAAGAATAATTTCATTCAATTTTTGATTGATGCAAGTTCCAACTTGAGCAAGAAACTTGGCTATTCTGTACACAAAACCCTCTAGAGACATTATTAAAAGTGTGAAGGTGTGTGGAATGCAGAGATTTAAAGATCCATGCTGATGTTCATATTCAATGAATATCTCTTGTCCTATAGCTCCCGATGATGTGATCTTATTTTTACACGAGCTTGTCTTGTCAAAGTCTGATTACCCATCTTTTAAAAGGGCCGGTTTCAGTGTGCTGTAGAGAAAGAGAGATGAAGCAGAATGTATATTACATTTAAATTACCAGTATGTATGCCTTGGGTGTCTAGAAGCATAGGCCATCAGCCAACATTTGCTGACATTTAGTTAATGTCTATTCTTTCAGACATCCAAGGTACTTAACCGGCATTTGGTTTCTACTTCAGTGTTAGAATGGTGATGTACAGCAACCTCTAACTCTAACCTATTGATTTACTTTTAATAAGGAGGTGAAACAAGTGCGCTAACTAGATCTGTTTGGGGTCATATCTAATGAGCAACTTCCACATATGATGCTTATGGGACCATAAAATAACATATATTAATGTATGCATATGCTATCCACCCACTTACTTACTTGCAATTAAATTCAATCATTAAATTTTTTTTTACACACTCTTAGACTGTTGATCCAAACCTCTTGAGACAGCACACTAATGAGGGACATTAATTTGCTGCAACAGCATATCATGCATCGTACTTGGACTTTGCACTTAACATGATTGTAATACAAAATAACCACATGGCTAGTCAAAAATCTTAGGTCAGATTACACAAAAAGATATATTGTCAGATAAAACAGGATTGCTTCAGCCCATGACCTTCAAGCTCTGAAGAAGGTGTGAGGTAGCTGTTCATTTAGTGTAGAAGGGATTTTGGATTTAAAATTTCTTCAATATTTCAGTCCAGCACTGAATGGTTGAAGGCTGATCCAGCTGCCGTCTGGAAGCAAATTAACTCTGGACAGTCTTGGATGGATTTTTGCTTGAATTAAACCCACCTAAAGGAAATGGCAGATCACAGTAAGTGGATCAAACATGCATCATAATAATAATAATAATAATAATAATAACTTTATTTGTATAGCACTTTTCAAAACACAGTTTTACAAAATGCTTTACAGTTTTTATAAAAGCCACACATAAGTATGCATGTTATGAACATACAGACACTTAATCAACCATATGGAAAGCCATTCACTCCAACATACACACTTCCATACATGCAAATAGCTTCAAATTATGGCCCAAATTAAAGGGGAAAAGATTAAGGGAAAGCTAAACTATAACAATGTGTTTTCAGCAGTTGTTTAAAACAAATCCCAGAATTGGCCAACTGAGGAAGGCTGTTCCAAAGTTTGGGCACCATAACTTCAAAAGCACGGTCGCCTCTGCTTTTAAAATTAAGAAAATGTCTCACAGCTTGTGGACTGTGGAACAGTTATGAGACCCTGGTTAGAGGATTGGCAAGGCCAGCTGCAGTGAGCTCTGATATATAAGCAGGGGCCTCTCCATGTAGAATTTTATATGCTAATAACAGGATTTTAAAGTGGGTTCAGAATTTCACTGGAAGTCAGTGAAGGGATAAAGGAATAGGTGTGACATGTGAACGCCGACTAGTTTTTGTTAGCAGCCTTGCTGCTGCATTCTGCACCAATTGGAGATCAGCTATGGAGGACTGAGACATGCATGTGAAAAGTGACTTACAATAATCAAGGCATGAGTAAACAAAAGTGTGTACTAAAAGTTTCATATAATTGAATAACAATAAAGGTTTGATTGTTGCAATATTTCTGAGGTGATTAGAATCACTTTTCCTTCTATAGTATCAGCTTTTAGTGAACCTTTCACACAGCGATCGCCTAATAAGTCTTTACCCTAACTGTGCTTCATCTTCTCAGCATAATCTTTGTGCACAGAAGATTATCCATGCTGATAAATTTTGCATGCACAAAATAATCAAGAAAGAACTTCATGAAGCTATCACATTACACATGTTGCATACCACTTGTATCCAGTTTGATGGCAATGATTATGATCTTATTGGCCGTGATAGTTGTCTACAACCACACACTTGAAAGACTGGTAATATTTATTTATATTTGCATAACTTGAATATAGTAGGGTTTTATACTCCCATCTCATTAGTTTAGTTATTGAAATTGTGTAGTAAAGTTAAATGTGGTTAATCCATTATGCTATATTGCCATGTGAGATTTTAAATAATGGTGCATATTGTGGTTTTCAAGTATAGTTACTCTCTGGCTTCCTCCTGTGGCATTTAAAATGGTTTACTCAGTTATATAATAAGTGTGTGTGTGTGTGTGTGTGTGTGTGTGTGTGTGTGTGTGTGTGTGTGTGTGTGTATGTGTATGTATGTATGTATGTATGTATGTATATATATATATATATATATATATACACACACATTTATGGCTGTGGTTGCTCATAATCCTCCTGAACTCCATCACTTTCATTTGGTGAATGAAATTAATTTATCATAGGTGTGACTGTTTGCAAGCCTCCGTGACTTCTCGTTGTCCAAAACAGCCAACAAATGACAAGAAAACGTATCACTCTCTCTCTGTACCTCACTTATTACAGTAGCCTGGGTACTATGATGAATCATGAGCCAGATGAGCTACTACATCATTGGCATTCTGTCATCTGAAATTCTTGATGAAGTGAGAAAAAAAAAACTGTTATGAGGAAACACTTTTGCAAACTACTGTCATTTCTGTTTTTTTTAACAGCTTGGCTAACATAAAGGAATAACAAACAGGATTCTAATAGCAATGGATTAAAATTAACATGTCTGGAGGTTTTACTGACTAAAGAAATTACCAAAAACATGAAAAATGAAAAAGATTCTCATTAAAACAGATTACTGTTGTAACTCTAAACAAATTCCACTACTCGGTTTAAAATATGTAAACAAATATGGACAAACTACTAGAAAATCAAACTTGTTCTAAATTCTAATTTTTGTTTGACATATTGATTTGACAAGGAAGAGGAACTGCACTGACACAAGGAATGCAGATTTCATTAGGGCTGAGTGTGGCTTTGAGTGTGAATCCATTAAAAGTTTGTCAGGGGGAACCATGGGACACGGCAGATGGCAGAGCACATATGCTCTGGGTCTCTTTGGCCAGGTACACTGAGGAATACTTCAGAGAGTTGGCCTACCTTTGCTTGTATTATGGGAACTTGGACACTTTAAAACAACACGAGTTATAAGCTGAATTGTGGCATTTCAGTTTGTGATGTCTAACACTGCTAAAATCATGCTCTAATTTTACCTAAAGCAGCATCAAAGCATAAACTATGTGATGATTGCATCTTCTTTATTGCTTCTCTATCCTGTGCGCTTATGTAATTAATATAGGAAGAAAGTAATATCACTGTATACAGGTGTAACCACCTGTGCTCTCAACAGTCAAAAAAACAACCAAAAAACAGAAAATATTTGCATGCAAAAATTTGGTTCTGGGAGCTGCTGGTGAGCTATATTTGACACAAGGTTGAGACTGGTGAAGACCAATAACTGTGACAGACCTTCAGCATGAAGAGTAATCTATTAAAATGTGTAATTTAAAATGGTAACTTGCTGCACCACTCGTCATTGTGGGTGGGGAATAATTTTGGACTTTTGATCTTAACACTAAATAAGATTGCTGTTTATCAGTGACACACAGCTTATATACACTAGGTGTGACTTGAGCAGGTTTTGACAGGCACCCGTGGAGGTGTTCTGAACAGTAAACAAGGACAACAGGTGCCTTAAGGTATCACTTGTGATGAAAAGTAAATACACATAAAACATGCAAGTATGTAAAACAGATTCAGATAAACAGTTTCACCTCTGTCACATAAGATTATCTCACAGTAAACCTGCTGAAGACAGCAAAGGAAATCTTAAACGTGTTGTACGTGCTTGGCAGGGAAGTTTTGTAAAACGGGAACCCATCTCAGCAGGGGGAATGTAGAATTTGAATATCTTCATAGAGCTTCATTAGCACTGATAATAAGGTAGCTAAATTGACTGACACTTGATTTGATTACAGACACTGAGTGACATCATGTAATTATGACTTATGATGGCAGCTTAAATAGGTGTTAATAAATCTGAGTGCATGAATAAACCTCTCTTATTAATACTCGACTGTACATTTTTTTTTAACAGGGCTGATACACCGTGCAGCACAACTGATAAACATGCATGTATGTCTTGTGTTTGCTGCTGTTATTATGCTCATGTGAGTAGGATCTGTCTCTTTGTCTGCATGTTAAACACAGTCTGGTCCCATGGCTAGATGCAAAGTGAATTTCTGCATCCTCCTGTTAGCCCTAGACAAACAGAGGATGGGTGCTGAGAGCATGTAGCGAGGTTAGTCAGGGACAGGCCTCTTTGGTTCACCCACCCTGTCCACTTAAGTCACAATGACTTGCCAAAGGCCAGTTTTGATACAAGGCCATTAGAGGGAAATAATTCCCCCTCAGCTGCAGAAGTATGGCTTATTCAGGATCGTAGACGGCTTTATTTGGAATTCATATTTGCTACCTTACCAGCCAAAAGTAAACAAAAAAACCCCATCTGCATAAGATTTGGCTCAGAGCAGAAGATGTCCCGAAGCTGTGCTAACGTGTTTACTGGAAGAACATTTTCATTTTCACAACTGTTTCCAAAAACAACCCTCATGGGTCACAGTAAGATTCTATTTTTCTCTGTGAAAGAAGGGACATGGTAAAACCTGACGCTGTGTGAAACTTCATTACAGAACACATCTAAAGCAGTGCGATGCTATAAAAAAGAAATTCATGGGAAGTTTCTGCATGTTTAACTCATTGAGTGCCTCCCATCTGACCCCTCCTGCCAGTACTATTTATAACAGCATACTATGAAGCATTATTAAAGTATTAATTCATCTTGGACTGTGCATATATATATAATGACACCTATTTAAAAATTTTTGCACTCACAATTTTCATATGTGTATAGATTTAGATGTGTATATAGTCAAAATATCTCTTTAGTCTTTATACTTTTATGCCTTTAGTGTATGTTAATGTGTTTTAGGTTTACTCGTTTAAGTGAAACGGTTGCAGCTGTAACAGTAGTAATTTCCCTTTGGGATCAATAAAGTATTCTGACTGACTCTGACTGACTTTATTAAAAATTACTCCTACATTAATGCACATTAGTATGTAATTCATAAAGATTGATATATTTTTTTATTATTGATTAATGAGATCATATGTAATATGTTTAATTTCAGTGGGTTATGATTTACCATGGATTAACCATTTCTAAATTAATTATCACATACTGTAAAGTACAAATCAGTCTTTTAGGAGTTATCTATGGCTTACAATATAGTTTAGAAAGTCTATGTAAATAAGTTAGATGCATATTTATACATATATTGATTAAGATTTGCTTAATTGTTTGTATTTATAGAAGTTTAATAAATACTAATGTGCCGTTTACACGAAGCCGTTTTCACTGGAAACGGTGTCGTTTTGATGCGTTTCAGCCTTTCGTTTATGTTGCGACCTTGAAATATCCCTTTTAATCTTATTTGTATTTTCAATTATTTAGTTGGCAGTAACAGATTTAAACAATAGGTAAATATTTTACGTTTCTATTTTATTTTGATGTTATGCCAAATATTACTGTGATTAATGTTGCTACTATGGGGTCAGAGTTCAGGATGTGATGTCATCAACTATCGCGAGGTTGGTGAGCGGTGCGACCTCTGGTGAATGTTTTTTTTTTGTTACTTTCTCTCGTTCATCTGTGCTCATGTTTGTGCCTGCTTTGTGGAGCCATTCAGAGAATCGGGAATAAAAAAAGTTGCTGAACTGAAGATGGAATCCTGTCTTTTTAAGAGGGCAACATAAACTTGGTGTTTCCGCCCGGTTGAAGTGTTTTCTTCACCGCGAAGCAAGACGAGAGAGAGCGACAGATGCGGACTCGGTGCGAGCTAGCACTAGCTGCTAACCAAGGCTACAGACTCCAAGAGCCCCGAGGAAGAAGGTAAAACGTTTTGATCATGGCCGAAGTGCAACAGATGTCATCTGACTGGGAAAGCCTGGTGGCTGAGATAGAAGAAAAGTTGTTGAGTCTGAAAGCACAGGACCTGAAGGATGTGTGTACAGCCCTCAGCCTAACTGTAGATGAACGTGACAGCGACGTAGCACGTAAGTTGAGAAGGTGTATTCTTCAGTATATAGAGGGAGAAGATATTACCTCAAGAGAAGATGAAGGAATGTCTGTTTTGCTGAAACTCAATGACCAAATCGACGAATTAAAAGAGAAATGTGAGTACAGTGAAGTACCCTTGCCTCAAAATGTCATCCAGAAGCGCCACCCTGTGGCCGAAAATGAAATTGCACCCAGTGATGTAGAGGGACAAAGGGAGAGTGACTTGACCATGAATGCAACAGCTGCTATAGCTAGCCAAAATGTCTCTTTTGTCCACCCGCTGTATAGAAGAGAGTTAAAAATAACTGGACAGATTGGGGAACCAAATCAAAGGGACAAATTAACATACTCAAGTCTGGAAAGACAGATTCAAAAGGCACTGAAAAAAGGATATGATGAGGGAGAAGTTGTCGAAGCTGTTATTCAAGCAATAGCTCCTGGAACAAAGCTAAAAAGTTATTTAGAGAGTAGGATAGACCTGACGCTGCAAGCCCTCAGACAAATCCTGCGGACCCACTACATTGAAAAAGATTCCACTGAGCTGTATCATTCCCTCACACGTGCAGTTCAGGAACCTAAAGAGACGCCCATACAGTTTCTGATGCGAGCCATGGACATGAGACAACAAACTGTCCTTGCCTCAGAAAGAGTCAAGTCTGGTCTGAAGTACAGTGCAGAACTAATTCAAAACCAGTTCCTTCAAACAGTGATGACTGGTCTTCGTGATGACACCATTCGAACAGACATGAAACCACACTTACAAACCCCCAAAGTGACTGATGAAGCTCTTCTGGAGAAAATGACTGCTGCATACAGTCTGGAAATGGAAAGGAGAAACAAGCTGTTAACCACACCGAAAACCAAAATGATCAGTGTGGCAGCAATTAATGAGGAAAATGAAGGAGCTGAATGCGAACATGTGTCTAAACCCAACAAGAACAAAGGTGGGGAAGCAAATAAACGTGATACACTCATGGACAAAGTAGATCAAGGTAACAGAGCCATATGTGAAGCTATTCAGAACCTCACAACACACATTGCAACCCTTCAGCAGAGCCCGCAGTCTCAACAAAGAGCGAATGGAGAGCCAAACGGAAAATACAGAATCCAACCTAAGACTGGGAACAGCCGAAAATGTCAAAAATGTCAACAGTCCAATCCTGATGGAAGGTGTGCTCATTGCTACAAGTGCGGCAGTACTGAGCACTGGGCAGCAGGTTGCCGAATGAAAAACGTAAGAGCCAGCACAAGCAAAATTGAAATCCTGCACTGTCCCACTGAAAGCGCAGAGAAAGCAGATCTTCTCAGTCTAGGAGCACCTCTCACTGGTAAACAATTGCAAACTGCAAAACTGGTGGGGAGGAGGTGTCTAGTTCGAGCCTCCCTAGGAGGAGTGGACACTACAATACTGTGGGACACGGGCTCACAGGTATCAGTAGTGGGAATGGGCTGGAAAAGAAAACATTTGCCAGATGTGGAAGTCAGACCGGTGACTGAGCTGCTTGAAGATGGATCGTTAGAGCTTTCAGCGGCAAATGGAACTGACATCCCATATCAGGGATGGATGGGGATTGAAGTGACTTTAGCTAAAGATGCTGTAGCTGGAATGAGCGATAAACCTGTCCTGGTCCCCATCCTGGTGGCAAGCCACGATATGGAACGCCCAATAATCGGCTTTAATGTGATTGAGGAATTAGCCCTGACCAATGACACACATGAAGACTGCATGCGATCCGGTCATATGGTTAAGAGACTTTGCTCAGCACTGGAGGTAGGTCACAGAACTGCAAAGGCTGTTTTATCTGTTTTGAAAAAGCCAAAGCTTGAAAATCAGCCCCATGTAGCCAGAGTGGGTAGACAACCAGTGACCATCCCCCGTAACAAAGTGATGGGGGTGCAGTGCGGCCGACTAAACAAGAGTATGGTGGGTGCATCACACGTAGTGCTAGAGCCAAACCTTGAAGCACCCTGGCCATCTGGTCTTGCCATTAGAGCACAGCTGATTAAGCTCCCTCCAGGAGATCATGAAAACATTGAAGTGACTGTTGAGAATGTGACTGATAATGACATTGTGCTACACAGTCGCACCACACTTGGCCTGTTGTACAGTGTGGATGCCATCTACCCATTGCAGACAAAACTGGCTGATGAACAGACTTCGCAGACACCACACAGCTGTGCTGCTCCACCCACACAGCAGTCAAGTGGAGAGCTACGAGGTGAGCCATGGGACCCACCCGTGGACCTGAGCCATCTATCTGAGGACCAACGACAGCAGGTACAGCAGATGCTCAGGGAAGAGTGTGATGTTTTTGCTAAGGATGACTGGGATACAGGGTGCATTAAAGATTTGGAGATGGAGATACAGCTAAAAGACAATGTGCCTGTTCAAAGAACATATAATGCGATCCCCAGACATCTCTATCAGGAAGTTAAAGCGCACATACAGGACCTACTCCACCGAGGCTGGATCCAGAAATCCTGTTCTTCATACTCTTCACCTGTGGTATGTGTCAGGAAGAAGGATGGGAGTCTGCGGCTATGTATAGACTACAGGCTACTGAATGGGAAAACACTGCCTGACCGTCATCCCATCCCGAGGATACAAGAGATTCTGGAAAACCTGGGAGGCAACTCCTGGTTCACGGTGCTGGACCAGGGAAAAGCATACCATCAGGGCTTCATGAGTGAGAAAAGCAGACCCTGCACTGCATTCATAACGCCATGGGGACTCTACGAGTGGGTGAGGATCCCATTCGGGCTTACGAATGCCCCTGCCTGTTTCCAACGCTATATGGAAGGATGCTTGGGAGACCTCAGAGATGAAGTGTGTGTCCCGTATTTGGATGATGTATTGGTCTTTAGTCCTGACTTCGATCAACACATCCAAAATGTAAGACAGGTGCTCAGGAGGCAGCGAGAGTGTGGCATAAAGCTGAGACCAAAAAAATGTGACTTTTTCAAAAGTGAGGTCTGTTATGTGGGTCATGTGATTTCTGCAGAGGGATACAGGATGAATCCTAAAGAAACAGAAGCAGTTCAAGCACTGAAGCACGAGACACCAACCACTGTGCGAGAGGTGAGAAAACTAATGGGTTTCCTTAGCTATTATAGATCCTACATCCCAGATTTCTCCAGGACAGCCAAGCCCCTTTATGAACTGTTAGCCAAGCCAAAATCTGAGGTGAAGCAAAACCAAAAGAAAAAGGGGTGTAGCCGCAAATCAGCCCAGTTACCACCTTCCCATCCAGTTCAGTGGACCTCCTCCCACAAAGAGATACTGAACCAAATTGTGGATCAGCTGACCAACCCACCTGTTATGGCATACCCAGATTTGGAGAAGCCCTTTGTGCTTCACGTAGATGCTTCTGAAGATGGCTTAGGTGCGGTTTTGTACCAACGGCAAGAGGGGGTACTCAGAGTGATAGCATATGGATCAAGAACCTTAACAGCAGCAGAAAGAAATTACAAGCTACATTCTGGTAAACTGGAATTCCTCGCGCTGAAATGGGCTATCACAGAACGGTTCCGTGACTACCTCTTCCACGCACCTCACTTTACAGTCTACAGTGACAATAACCCTCTGATCTATGTCACCAAGTCAGCAAAACTCAATGCAGCAGGACATCGCTGGGTTGCAGAGTTGGCAGACTATAGGTTCACATTGAAATATAGGCCTGGAACCGCAAATAGAGATGCAGACTTCTTGTCACGCAGACCAAAGCCCATCGAGGAGCTCATCCAAGAATGTACGGAGGAATGCCCACAGGAAGCTGCTGAATGCATCATGAAAGCTCCGCACCTGGACAAAATAGGTGAGGTGAATTGGATATCAGCTGTTACCTGTAACGAAGATGTGCTGTCAGAAGGGTGCAGCATCACTGAGCCACTTCAGCCTCTTGCAGCAGAGGACATGAGGACAGCTCAAAACACAGACCTCATCATAAACAGAGTGGTGGCCTTAAAAAGGACACACGCCCACATGAAACATAAAGACAAACTGGCAGAGAATGAAGGTGTCAGACAGCTTCTCAGAGAGTGGCCCCGCCTACACATGGATGGTGATGGTATCCTCAGAAGGGAGACGGCGACACGAAAACAGCTAGTTGTTCCTGATTGTCTGAAGCCAGTTGTGTACAAACTCCTGCATGAGGAGATGGGACACTTAGGTGCAGATAAAATGGTAGCACTGGCAAGAGAACGCTTCTTCTGGCCTAAGATGAGACAGGAGATGGAGCACTATGTCACAAATGTGTGTTGCTGCATAAAGAGAAAGAAGCCTCACAGAATAACCAGAACAGCTATACAGAGTATAGAGACCTCCGCACCGTTTGAGATGATCTGCATTGACTACTTACATCTGGACAGGTGTAAGGGAGGTGAAGAATACATACTGGTCGTTGTTGATCATTTTACAAAATATGCACAGGCATATGCAACGAGAGACAAGTCTGGGAAGACTGCAGCCAAAAAGCTTTTTGATGACTTTATCATGCGTTTTGGTTTCCCATCCAAGATACACCACGACCAGGGAAAAGAGTTTGAAAACACTCTCTTTCACAAACTCCAAAGCTACTGTGGTATCCGCCACTCCCGCACTTCTCCATATCACCCCCAGGCTAATCCTGCAGAGCGCTTCAATAGGACGCTGCTAGGAATGCTGCGCACACTGGAAGAGTCTCAGAAGACAAGGTGGAAGGAGCACCTGAACAAAGTGGTTCATGCTTATAACTCAACTGTGCATGCGGCAACAGGGTTTTCTCCATTCTTTCTTCTCTTTGGTCGTGAACCAACACTACCAGTGGACCTGATGTTCCCCAGGAAGGGAAGGGAAAGAAACCAGTCACAGACTGGCTATGCAGAGAAGTGGAGAGAAGCCATGCAGGAGGCCTATGCGATTGCGATGCAGAATATGAAAAAAAATGCACGAAAAGGACAGAAAACCTACAATCAGAACGCATGGAGTTCTACCCTGGGGTCAGGTGACCATGTCCTGGTGAGAAACCTGACGCCTAGAGGTGGCACTGGAAAACTATGCAGCTACTGGGAAGATCTGATTTATGTTGTCAAGGGAAGGAAAGGACCTGATAGCCCTGTGTATGTAGTTGAGCCATTGCAAGGAACAGGGAGACAACGGGTGTTACACCGAAACCTACTCCTGCCGTGTCCTTACCTGGTTGAGGTGCAAGAGGAGCCCAGCCTGAAAGAGAAAAGCAATGGAGACAAAACAAAGCAGAGAACAAGGAGACAGCATAAAGCCAAGCACACTTACCCCACTGATGCAAGCAGTTCCAGTGATGAGGAAAATCACATGTGGGCAGCAGTGAGGCGGGCAAATCCACCCCTCAATATAGAAGCAAAAGAGTTTTGCCCCCGGAGTGAAATGCTCAGAGGTGAACCTGAGGAGGTGTTCATACCTGAGGAGCACTCTGAAGAGGAACATGAGGAGGAACAACATGAAGTGCCATCTATGGAACTTGAGGATGAACAGAGTGATGCTGAAACAGGGAGAGAAAGGCCTAAAAGAGTCCGACAGCCCAGGCGTGTCTACACCTATGACCAGCTGGGGCAGCCAACCTTTCAGCCGCTGGAAACCTGCCCTGTTAGTATGAGGGAGTCCTCCAGAACCAGCCATGGCCTGCTAACCAGTCCATAATCCATGTATCCTTTTTACATTGAATAGAGGCTCACACACACATATACAAGACAACTACAAGTTAGTTTATTTGTGATTTGTTATACAGTTATAGTTCACGGGGATGTGGTAATTCAAATGCATCACAGAATATAAAAACAGGTTTTCTGAACATTTATTTCAATAATAAGTACAGAAAATGGGGAACTAAGCTAACATGTTGGAGTTAAGGCAGTAGTGTGGTACATACTGTAAAGTGAGAACTAGTAATGTGTACACTTACTGATAGGCATGCAGAACACATGGCTATGAAATGTGTGAATACACAGTTCTGGGTGTAAATGGTAATTTCCTTGTCCCATTTGTGAAGATTTGGGGGGCCCACCAATGCTTCTATGGACTATGCACCTTACAATACTTATGGACTGTAGACATTTGATCCTGTATTGTGGCCATGAGAGACCATTAGAAAGAAAAAAAAAAAGAAGAATGGACTGTTAAGATAGCACAGCCTCATCATCCTGTAAAAGAGAAAAAATGTGATGTGTATGATACTCACCTGTTTATGTACCTTTGCATCAAATGTTCAGTTAAGAAATTAAGAAAATGTTCTGCAACATTTTTTTTAGTGGGGGAGGGTGTTGCGACCTTGAAATATCCCTTTTAATCTTATTTGTATTTTCAATTATTTAGTTGGCAGTAACAGATTTAAACAATAGGTAAATATTTTACGTTTCTATTTTATTTTGATGTTATGCCAAATATTACTGTGATTAATGTTGCTACTATGGGGTCAGAGTTCAGGATGTGATGTCATCAACTATCGCGAGGTTGGTGAGCGGTGCGACCTCTGGTGAATGTTTTTTTTTTGTTACTTTCTCTCGTTCATCTGTGCTCATGTTTGTGCCTGCTTTGTGGAGCCATTCAGAGAATCGGGAATAAAAAAAGTTGCTGAACTGAAGATGGAATCCTGTCTTTTTAAGAGGGCAACATTTACACGATGGCGTTTCAGAAACGATCCGCGTTTACACGAGGACATGTGAAACGATGAAAACGATGTAGTTCTCATGCCAGGCCACAAGTTGGCGTTGGTTTTCTCTTTGCAAAGTTTGTTTATGCAAGACGCGCATGCGTGGAGTGACACAGTAGGTAGTGCGGCAAATTGTTCATTACTTACAAAACGGCCAATGTGAGAGGTTTTGTGTGGACCGATGATGAGGTTGGATCGCTGCTGCACACAACGCTGAATTACAAAATGGTAAAAACACAGGAAAAGCATATGAAGCACTCGTGAATCCGCGAGTACTGTTTTTCAGTTTGCGCGTGCGCGAAAAACTGTGGCCGTCGCAACCATAGTGCGCATGTGCGAGTCGAGCATTTTCAAATCATCCCGGTTTCAAGTGTTTACACGAAAACGCAAGCCGGTGCGTTTCTGAAACGCTCCACTCTGGACCCCGTTTCTGAAACACATCGTTTTCACTCTGTTGTCGTGTAAACAGAAGGGCGAAACGCATCAAAACGACACCGTTGTCGTGTAAACGCAAGGCCGAAACGCATCAAAACGACACCGTTTCAAAATGAAAACGGTCTCGTGTAAACGGCACCTTAATAATATTGCGATTCATTGGTAAGTCAGGCAGTTACCAGTTGATAAGTTGCCTATTTGTGTGACCTCATCTAAAGTGAGGAACATGCCTTACAAATTCTCAGAGAGATGCCTTACAAAGCCTTTACAAATTAAAATAAAAAGCTAGCAAGTAATACCTCAAGACTCAAAAAGTTATCTTCGCAATAGAAAATGAAATCATATAGAGCAAGTGTTCAAGGTCATAAGAGGGGTTGAAGAGGGAACGATGAGGGAGCATTGAGCAGCTGAAGCCACAGGGTATTTTCTGAATATCTGAATGTGTTTATTACAATGGGGATTTTTTTCATAGCTCTTCATAAACCCAAGTGTAAACACCAAAAAGTGTCCTTCACATTAAACTGGAAATGGAAGAAAATGTCCATGAGATGTTAAAGTTTTGGGAATTTCTTTAGTTTGTTCAACTTTTCTGTGGGTTGTAGTCAGTTTACTAGCAAAATTTTGTTACATAAGTCGGTGTCAAGTGAGTTTCAGGTCCAGAGTGCCCCTGAATTAAATGAAGAAGTCATGTTTTTTTGGTGGGGTGATTCAAGAGTCCTAACACACACGTCAACTGGGTAAATGCAGCTGAAGAAGTGGATGGGCTTCACTTGGACACAGTGAAAACTCAGAGCAGATCCTTGGTGTAAGCAAGTGATCAGGGTCAGTGGTGGAACTGACTCAAAAGGCCTTTCCATAGAGTCCCAAACAGGGTTCTAGCCAGGGGTTGATCACCTGTGACTGTGCCGAACTGAGGTATAATTTTAGCGGTTCACTATCAGAACTGTTCGCTATCAACACATTTAGCGGGTGTGGCTAACTAGCAAGCAGTCGTCCGATATCCAGAAGGAACATGCCTCCAGTCAACCGTTCCTCCAATACCGCCGGTCTGTGAATTTTTCTGGCTAAAGCCCTGCCAAAAAGTCACCTGTGTAAAACAGGGATGTTGTTGCATTAAATCAAGAAAAAAAATCTTCAGTGGACATAAGGAACAGAAAATCTAATTTTCAAAATACACAATAGTCCATCCATCCATACTTCCATTTTCTTTTGCTTTTTCCAATTCAGGGTCATGGATGGACTGCAAGAGGCAGGGTACACCGTGGAAAGGTCACAAGTATATCACAGGACCAACACAGAGAGACAGGCAACCATTCACACTCAGGTTAATTGGAGAATTGAATTTAACCCCATACATGTTTTTGGATTGACATGGGGAGAACATGCAAACTGCTCAGAGAAAGGCCCCGGCCAATTGGTGGATTTGGACCTTCTTGCTGTGAGGCAATGATTTCTTTGCACAATAGTAAATAAAATACTTTTGGCAATATAGTGTATATTGTTTGTTTTATGATCGTAATTCATGGTTTAAAAAAAGCTAAAAAGAATTCATGACTGATTTAAATGGGTAGAATATTTCATGCAAAAAAATAAATTAAAAAAATGCTGGATGGAGTGTTCCATTAATTAATTTCTTTTTTTGCATGAAATATTCTACCCATTTAAATCAGTCATGAATTCTTTTTAGCTTTTTTTAAACCATGAATTACGATCATAAAACAAACAATATACACTATATTGCCAAAAGTATTTTATTACTGTACCAAACTGGAAGCGATTGGTAACAACAGCAACTCAGCCATGAAGTGGTAGGCCACCTAAAATGACAGAGTGGGGTCAGCGAATGCTGAGTCAGTCATTACAGACCTCCAAACTTCATGTGGCCTTCAGATTAGCTCAAGAACAGTGCATAGGGAGCTTCATAGAATGGGCTTCCATGACTGAGCAGCTACATCCAAGCCTTATATTACCAGATGCAGTGCAAAGCGTCTGATGCAGTGGAGTAAAGCATGCCTGGACTCAAGAGCAGTAGAAACATGTTCTCTGGAGTGATGAGTCACGCCTCTCCATCCGGAAATCCGATGGATGTATCTGGGTTTGGTGGTTGCCAGGAGAGCGATACTTGTCTGACTGCACTGTGCCTAGTGTAAAGTTTGGTGGAGGCGGGGGGGGGGGGCATTATGGTGTAGGGTTGTTTTTCAGGAGTTGGGCTTTGACCCTTAGTTCCAGTGAAAGGAACCCTTAATGTTTCAGCATACCAAGACAATTTAGACAATTTCATGCTCCTCTGAACTTTGTGGGAACAGTATGAGGATGGCCCCTTCCTGTTCCAATATGACTGCCCACCAGTGCACAAAGCAAGATCCATAAAGACATGGATGAGGGAGTTTTGTGTGGAAGAACTTGACTAGCCTGCGCAGAGTTCTGACCTCAATCCACTAGAACAACTTTAGGATGAATTAGAGTGGAGATTGTGAGCCAGGCCTTCTCATCCAACATCTGTGTCTGACCTCACAAATGCGCTTCTGGAAGAATGGTCAAAAATTCCCATAAACACTCCTAAACTTTCTAGAAAGCCATTCCAGAAGAGTTGAAAATGTTATATCTGCAGAGGGTGGGCCAACATCATATTAAACCTTATTGTATGGTCTTTATCATACAATATAAAGCACCTTAAGGTGACTGTTTGTTGTGATTTGGTGCTATATTAATAAAACTGAATTGATCTGAATGGATTGAGAATGAGATGTCACTCACTTTCATATGTGAACAGAGGCAGATGAACAAATAATTTTGGCAACAGTGTATTTTTAACATGAATTTGGTATGTTTACCTTTAAATGAACTAAATAAACTGAATAGCAGGACATTATCATACATCTCGCATACCTTAATTTGTACATTGTACTGTACTGTAATTTTAAATGAAGCAGTTCTCTTGAACATACTACATATTATCATTAGTATTGAAAGTGCATAGCAAGGCATACATTTCAGACATTGTAGTGTAACTTACTTCAAGTTTCCATTCAGTGTAATGCAGTAAGTGTAACACCAGGCTCCACTATCGAAATGGGAAAGCAAAAGCTGAAATAAAATGCAATACAACATCATTGCCCATTTACATTTCTATTGGATAAAATTTGCTTCATTTAGTCAATTAATGTCTCATGGCACACTTGAGACCAGCAGCCACCTCATCTCTAACGCACCACACAAGAGTCACTAGCAGAGAAGTGGATTGTGTTGCATGGCATGTTTCTGATTTATCTGATTCTTTGATAGGTGACACAGAAAAAAGTAATTTTCTAAAATCAGTTATTTCATACATTTGTACCATGGTATTTTTTTTTTTTTTTTTTTGAGAAAAATGCAAGAGGAGATCAGCTATTAAAAAAGCTAAGTAAGACTGCACACATTAATGCAAATTACCATCCAGAGTAAAACTGTAGCAAGTTTCCCTAGATGACTGAAACAACCTACGAGCCATTGCCTGATAGGCAGAATTGTCAACTCATTGCACTTGCTTTCCATTTTCGCTCTAGCATTACGTCTACTGTAACAGATTTCAGTTGTGGACAGGATTGGATTTTTTTTTCTTTTTCTAACCAATCACTAGAGACCAACATATCTGCTGGAATCTAACAAGATATTAAGTCAACACTTTCTTAACACAGGTTTTAAAAGTGCAGCAGAGCAAAGTAAAATCCAATTACAATGTCAGTCAACTCTGTGAAGTGGACAAATTCAAAGGCCTGGACCTTGAAGAACTTGGGCTCTATAAAGGAAAGATGTTGATGCTAAGTTTTTATTTTAGCTTGTTCTATGTTCACTGCAGATTGAATGAAGTTGACTTAAAAAAAATTATTTGTTGCCTTATTTAGGAAAGCATCCTCATTTTACCAACAGTACCTAAAACTTAAAGATTTTACATCTCCAAACCCGAGAATGGTTTCAAATGAGAATCTAACCATTGGCCACTGGAAGTGAATTCTTATTTATAGTATTTGTGTTCACAGTAATAGTTGTGTTAAGCTAACTGGCCTTTTTATTTGTTTTGGGGTGGGAATGGAGATCTGTGATTGGAAATAAAAAACCTGTGGTATCAATAAATGAAATGTGGTAAATGTGCTGATGGTTTGAGCATTTTGATGTTGTCGGAGGCATATCATTAAAAAAAAAGAAATAAAAATAAAGCGCCATTATATGGCACAAGAGTAAGCGTTTTTTTTCTCTGCTGCAAAAGAACTGTCTAGCCCATACTCCATCCTTTCTGTGGCTAATATGTGTGGTCTGTTCTCCTGTAGATAGATTATCTGTGAAGCTACAGCGCTGTTTTAACCTTGACTAGGAAGGTCATGGCACTTTGCTGAGCGGTGAAGTCCCTTGAAAGCTCCTTCCCATATGTTGATGTACGACAGGTTTATTTTTAAGTGATGTTTCACTCTGTTGAGACTGCTGGAGCACACAGTAAGGTTGTTGTGTCAACTTGTATTTTTTTTCCCCTCTTCTTGACATATCTTGATAAAAAAGGCTGCACTGAAAACACTGCACTTGGTAGTAAGATGCTGTTAACATTTGTCTTCCTGGGTCTTTCTAGTGATTAAAGGTTTATAATCCATGTTTTTGTTTTTTAAGTTGATTTCACATGCTATTTAGGCAGTGCATGTCTGACAAGTGAATGAAGTGAGTAAAGGGAGTCAGGCATGCTGACAGTGCTAACAGTTATCTTTTCTGTTCTGTTCATTTCACAATACATGATGTTCTTTTTAATCAGAACCATGAAATACATTTATCTAGGAAAATACAGCAATTCAATTGCAGATATAATAATTATAAGGAAGTTAAAGATTTAGCATGGTGGTTACATTTCAGTCATTAAAAGCTTTTTGTAAAATTGCAAAATGTGCTTGTTTTTTGGTTATTGTGCCATTGGGAGTTTAAAAAGCTACTCCTCACTGTAACAAACGCACACTCACAAATAAACACACACCAATGGTGAAACTGATGTAACATTTTCAAGGGGAAGAAAAATAAAATGACCAGCTGCCTTCGGTCTGGAGCTCCATGCAAGATCTTGCCTCATGGGAGGAGGATAATCATGAGAAAGGTGGTGAATCAGCCCAGATCTACATGGGAGGAGCTTGTTAATGATCTGAAGGCATTTGGGACCACGGTCACCATGAACATCATCAGTAACACACTACGCCATAATGGAGTGAAATTCTGCAGTGGCCACAAGGTCCCCGTGCTCAAGAAGGCACATCCACAGGCCTGTCTTAAGTTTTCCTAGTGAACATCTAAATCAGGGGTGTCCAAACTTGCGGCCCGCGGGCTGCTTCCGGCCCCGCCCACTTCCGGTCTGTAAATTGATGTCAAAAATGACATACAATTTGGCCCTTTAAGTTACTTTTTTGACATTTCGCCTTCCCCTCCAATTAAGAGTGTCAATGGACAGGGCTGTGCACCGTAGAATCTTGGACAAGAACCTTTTTTCCCTCAGCCAGAAAACTAAAGATGGGTTATGGATGGGTCTTCCAGCATGACAATGACCCAAAACATACCGCCAAGGCAACAAAGAAGTGGCTAAAGAAGCAGCACACTAAGGTCATCATTGGTCTAGCCAGTCTCCAGACCTCAAACCTATAGAAGATCTGTGGAGGGAGCTGAGGCTTTGAGTTGCCAAGCGACAGCCAAGAAATTTAAATGATTTAGAGCAGGGATCCTCAAATCCAGGCCTCGAGGTCCAGTGTCCTTCAGGTTTTAGATGTGTCTCTGCTTCAACACATCTGAGTCAAATATAGAAGTCATTAGCAGGACTCTGGAGAACTTGACTGCATACTGAGGAGGTAATTCAGCCATTTGAATCTGGTGTGTTGGATCAGGGACACATCTAAGACCTGCAGGACACTGGACCTCAAGGCCCGGATTTGAGGATCCCTGATTTAGAGTGTTTCTGTAAAGAGGAGTGGGCCAAACTCCCTCCTGAGATGTCCGCAAACCTGCCGACTGACTACAAGAAAGTTTTTACTGCTATGCTTGCTAACAAGGGTTTCTCCACCAAGTACTAAGTCATGTTTTGCTTGAGGATCAAATATGTATTTTACTCAATGAAATGCAAATCAATTTGACTTTTATGCAATGTGGTTTTTTTTCAGGATTTTTGGTTGATATTGTTTCTCTATTAAAATGAAAAATGTTCTTTTTCTTTGTAAGTGAGCAAACTTACAAATTCAGCAGGGAATCAAATAGTTATTCAGTTGATTGTATACAATGACACAACGTAAGTCAAACGTGAGCACAAAAGTTGGCAGGTTGACGTTTTTTAGGTTGGTGTAACATACTTAACAACAGCATTCTTAACACTTCAGTTTAACAATAACTAAAGTAATCTTGTAATTCTGCTGGAGCCTGCACAATATTGACATGCAAAATTTAAACTGAAAATTATTTTCAGTTTGGGTTGTTGTATCTTGGGTCAGGCTTTTTAATCAGCTGCTTAAAGCTCCCCTTTACCACCATATAACTGCATCAGTAACTTCCATCCAACGTTTGCTCTTCCTGTCATATGGAGTACAACCAACGATGCTCTGTGGAGTCATTTGAGGGGTTTTTTGGGTCACACATCACCAGCTGCTAGCATCTCCTCCTTTGTGGCCTTGTTGTACTCAGTGGTGTTTTTGCCTCAAGTGGTCGAGCATGTTTGTTGCTTTCAGCTTTAACGGGAACATTATATTTGCAAAGCACTGTGCTTTGTTGCAAGTTGTTGAAGTAGCTCCCTTTTAACTAAATCATCGTTGGAGGCTGGCACGGCTCCTGCTGTCAGACAGGTGTGGGCTTGTTTCATTGTGGTGCATGCTAAGAAACATAAACACATGGCATTGCTATATTATTGATCTTGTGATATGACACTTTTATATTATCAAAGAGTGCCATATCATATTATAGTAGACAGTATGTTGTGGCACAGCCCTAGTAGTCACCAGAGTTGTTGCTGTAGTTTCTGTTAGTTTCTGAGATTTTTTTTGTTTCAGTAACTTTTTATTGTTTAAAAATGTTTAGTTTTAGTTGAGTTTTTATTAGTTTCAGTGCTAGTTTTAGGCTTTTTTAAATGTTATTGTATGGCGGGCACATGTCACAGGCAAGATTTAGGAAAATCAGTACAGGTATTACAATAAAAACGCATAACCTTTTGAAAGCAGTTGTAGGAGTCTTGTAGACATTCAGAGTCCCAATAAACACATCCATTGATGTCTCATCAGGCAAGTTGTAATAAAATCTTTACCAAGCTAACAAATGTGGAAATTAAGGATATTTTCTCTATATTTAATTTAATTTAATTTTCCAATTTCATAAAATTGTTTCATATTGTTTTAATTTTTTTCAAGTCTAGTTTTAGTTGTTTGTTTTTTTTAATTTTCACATCTCATTTTAGTTTTTAGTTTAGTTTTAGTTAACTAAAATACACTTGGTAGTCACCTTTCTGCAGGTGTTTGGATCTGCAAAGACTACACAGCACATACTTGTTGGTATTCTAATGGCGTAAAAAGTATTAAAAGCTATAGTTATGACTCTTCCTATGAAATACATTCTTTTCCAGACTGAATCTTTCATTATCCGTATCTTTTTTAATATGGCTGCTTGGGGAAATAAAATGATGTGGGTCATTAACATTATATTCAACTCAGAATTCCATCAATTATGTAATGTGCTAAAGAATATTTTAAAATTATGTATTATCTGTTTCCCCACTGAGTTGACTTTAATGTCCCCTTGTCAATTATCTCACTTATTGTCTAACAGACAAATGAGTAGCCCGATCATCAACCAGAGACCTAAGCAGGAAAACAATAGTACTGGTTGATCATTTAAACCGGTTAAAATAACTGATGTTTAAGTAGGTAGCATCTTGCAGTAGTTCATATGAAATCTCAAGTGCTCTCACTGTTGGTATTTTTTAGCTGGATGGGACTTGTCACTCTGGTAACCAAGAACCTGCCATTCAAACACAAAACACAAGATGATGTCAAAGATCTGGAAAGTCGCAAGCTTTTTTGTTACTCTATCCATTTCTGAAATCAAGTGATTATTTTCTGCATTGAGAAAACAAAATGTTGAGGTGGAATGTGCACTTGTGTGAAAGTATTTGCAAAGCACTCAGTGGGGACAAAAGGGAAGTAGCTGAAAGGAAATCATTGTGTTTTCTTCACTCAGCTGCATTGAGACACTTGTTCCTGTCTCCTGTCATTGCCAGTGGCCCTGGCTTTGTTGTGGCTCAGTGAGAGGTAGGAGGACACTGACCAGTGGTTCTTGCTACAACCAGGTACAGGTGCCTGCGGGGGACAAGCAGGCTGCTCCCAATTCTGTTGGAAGTTGTTCGAGTAGCTCCCTTTTTTTACTAAATTGTTTTTGATGCTGAGATGTGGCTTTGCTTCAATAGGTGAGCCACCTTACCCTTACTGCTTCCTTGTTTAGTTTGTACAAATGTTCTGTGCAAGTTTGTACAGAAAATGTTGCTGCCAATGAGACCTTTTCTGTCTTAGGTCTACCTTTATGTGTTACCACTGAACATATCATATTGTCACTGCAGTATCTCCTTAAATAGTTATAGACTCCCAGTTGCTCAAAAGTTTTTAAAATTTAACAGGGCCAAAGATATTTTGGTAATTGAGAAATGTGGCATGAGCAGATGCAGTAGTTTTGGAAATGCTTGGGCATTATTTAAGCGCAAGTCATTGCATTTGTTAAGAGTGTCTATATGCAATGTAAGTTTTGGTTTGGACAAAAAAAAAAAATGTTTTCTGTTTTGTGCTTTTTGCAGGGGAACATCTTCGTGTATGTCTTCAGGGAAACACATGTTGCACCGAGGAAATGGAGGACAAATTTGGCCAACAGAGTAAACAAGACTTTGAAAATCTGGTTGATGAAATCAGTCACACACTGAGAAGCACCTTTGTTTCCAGACATAAAAGATTTGATGGTAAGTCCTCTTCAATTAATGCTTTAAGGTTATTTTTTTTCTTTTTAAAATGGTTTTAATGGTCAGTCACCAGAGAACAAAATGCTATAAAAAGGGAAATCAAAGACTTTCGTGTTAATTTGAAAGGGTTTACTCAAGTTCTTTAGCCGTCCTCCCTGAAGAGGAGACGAGATGTGAAAATCTCATTAATATGCCTTGGAGTGGAGAAGCCTCTTGTTGGATTAGACAAACATGGCTACTTGCACTGAAGATTGACAGCTTCAACAGCAGCGCAAACCCAGTTCCTGCATTATTAAGGTTGTTTTGGTGGTCTTTTGCTGTATGTGATCTTGTCCTAGTCCCATTGTGACTTTCTTGACCACTACACATTTAATGAGTTTTTGTATGGGAGGAGATGTGCTCATTACTGAACCAAGCCTCACTCCACCTCTCTACTCGTCCCTGTTGGTGTTCTTTTCTATGGGGTCAGCTCCTTCTAGTTACAGTTAAATGAGAAATAATATTCCCTCCAACTCTCAGAAGACCATGTGGTTAACAACAGCTTATCATTGTGGACAATGGTGACAAGTGGCAGAGGTGGAAAATTGTCAAGTGTAGCCACCTGTCAGCACTGTCATTCATTAGGATTTTTGATTATTTAGGAATAGAGCATAATACCTTTCATTACACAGATACAGTATCTTTTAAATATTACTGAATTTGATTTAACTTTCCAAAGAAGTGATGTGGTACTTGATTTAAAAAAATATCTAAGAATATTGGATTGTGATACTATGCAAGCATTCATGTAGACACATTGTACAAATATGCCAACTTATTAGTAGTATTTACACCTTAGCAAATACAATATATGCTCACACTTTATACACAGACATTGTATTGCGTTGGCCCTCTTTTTCAGAACTGCCTTAATTCTTCATAGCATAGATTCAATAAGGGGCTGGAAACAGATTTTGGTCCATATTGACATGATAGTTGCTGTGGATTTGTTGGCTGCACATTCATGATAGGATATTCCTTTTGAGTACAGCCTTTTGTGACATGATGCATGATCCTGCTTGAAGTAGCCATCAGAAGATACACTGTGGTCATAAAGGGATGGACTTTAATCAGCGACAATACTCAGGTAGGCTGTGACATTTAAAGATGCAGCCTGAACCGCCGATACAAGACAGGATGGATCCGTGCTTTCATTATTTTTGATACCATATTGTGACCGTACCATCCGTCGGATGGTAAGGTTGAGACTCACCAGACCAGGCAACATTTTCTTCTATTGTCCAATTTTGGTGAGCCTGTGTGAATTATTGCCTTAGTTTCCTGTTCTTATCTGACAGAAATGTCACCCAGTATGTTCTTCTGCTGCCGTAGTCCATCTGCTTCAAAGTTTGATGTGTTGTGCCTTCAGAGGTTCTCCTCTGTATACATTGGTTGTAACAAGAGGTTATTTGAGTTGCTGTTGCTGTCCTGTCACCTCCTCTGACCTCTGACATGTACAACGCATTTTTACCCAGAGATCTGCCGTTCACTGGATGTTTTCTCTTTTTCAGACCATTCTCTGTAAACCCTAGAGTTGTGTGGGAAAATCCCGGTAGATCAGGATTCCCTGAAATACTCAGCCTAGCCTGTCTTTTTGAATAACTTTTCTTTCTCATTCTGATGCTTTGTTTGAACTTGTGCAAGCTGTCTTGAATAAACAGGAGGAGCCTTAAAATTCTAACTCAATATTTCAAGAACATTTGTGATAGTTATATTTATGATGATACAGAGAAAAAAATGTGAAAATGTGTGCTTGATTCTTGCAGCCAGCAGCACTTAAATACATTTATAGATTCATTTACTTAAAAACGAAGGGCATTTTCCATCATTCTTTTCCAATGAGCTACTGTCATTGATGACATACTACCTAATTTGAAGTGTGCCAAAAGATGCCAGCAGCAGCAGCAGCAGCAGCAGCGTCATAGTGCAATAGTAGTGACACAGCATTATATCCAGTGACACAGTATAAGTCAAATGCAAGCACAAAAATAGCCTAGGTAGTGTTTTTCCCTGGAAATTTTAAATAAAAGAACACCATGACTGCTTAACACTTAAGTTTAACAATAACAAAAGTAACAAAACCTTGAAACTCTTCAGGGTCTTGCACGATATTGTCACATAATAAAACTAAAATATATTTTTATGCCTGGGATGTTGTAACTTGGGTCGAGCTTTTAAACCAGCTGCTTAAAGCCCTGCTTTTCCACCATGGAACCCCATCAGTAATTTCCATCCACAGTTTACTCTTCTTGTCATAAGGAATGTGACTACCAAGTGCTTCAGCGATGCTCTGTGGAGTCATTTGTTTACATTTAGGTTACACATCACCAGCTGCTTGTATCTCTTCCGTAGCCTGGCTGTGCTGACGGTGTGTTCTTGTCATATGGAGTGCAACCAGTGAGTGCTCCAGTGATGCTCCATAGAGTGATTTGTTTACTTTTGGGTCGCACATCACCAGCTGCTAGTCTCTACTCCTTGCATGCCTTCATAGCCTGGTTTTATTCAACAATGTGTTTTTTACTGTTTCCACCCTCTTTTTTTCTTGCATATTGAGCAAAGTATGATGCTTTGTTGGAGGTTGTTGAAGTAGCTCTAGTTTTACTAAATCATCATCATCAGAGGCATCACGAGGCTTTCGCTCTCAGACACTTAAGAGTAGAAAGGAAGTCAGAGCCTTCAGCTTTCAGGCCCCTCTTCTGTGGAACCAGCTTTTAGTTTGGATACAGGAGACAGACACCCTCTCTAATTTTAAGATTAAGCTTAAAATTTTCCTTTTTGGTCAAGCTTATGGTTGAGTTGGATCAGGTGACCCTGAACTTAGTTACGCTGCAATAGGCCTAGACTGCATGTTCCCTTTGTCATTCTTTCTGGGTTCATACACCACTCTGCATTTAATCATTAGTTATTATTAATCTCTGGCTCTCTCCCACAGTGTCTTTTGTCCTGTCTCTCTCCCCTCACCCCCAGCCGGTCATGGCAGATGACTGCCCCTCCTTGAGCCTGGTTCTACCAGAGCTTTCTTCCTGTTAAAAGGGCGTTTTTCCTTCCCACCATTGCCAAGTACTAGCTCATGGGGGTCATTTGATTTTTGATGTTTTCTCTGTATTATTTTATGGTCTTTACCTTGCAATATAAAAGACCTTGAGGTAACTGTTGTTGTGATTTGGCACTATATAAATAAAATCGAATTGAATTTTGGCAATATAATGTATGTAAATTAAATACTGTATGTCAACATGGGCAAAGTCTCATTTTTGAAAAGAATTGGTTTATCAAAAAAAAAAGTATCTTCAAAAGTAAGAAATGAAAGCATAAATTTTAATATTTTGCAATCTGTATGTATCCAATATCTACAATGAATATTGGTTGAGTGATTTAATAGTGCAATTTAATACTTGGCAGTCAATGTCATGTCATTCTGTCTTCATTCTATTCAATATAGTATATGAAACGAATGCTATTGAATTACAGCATGCCTCTCTAAGATGATTCCACCAGTGCCCAGAAACTCAGTGTCACAATGACTGGCTGATGTCTGTCTGTCTTTTCTTTTTTCTTTTTTCTTTTTTTCCTGGAATAAACTTCTTGAACGCACATGTGATTCCTGGAAGCATGCATAAATAAATAAGTGTTATTTTGATCATCCGCTGTCAAGATAGTGAATATCATGAGGAAGGGAAATGGGGTTTGTCCAGCAGCACTTAGATGCATGACTCCAGGCACCCCTTGCTCTCGTGGGGTTTGCTGCCACTTTCCATAATTTCATTAGGGTCAAAGCAGATGCTGTATACAGGTTTTTGCAGGAGACTGTGTGTCGGATGAGAGTGTCTACTGATAACCCATTTAGGAAATCTGAGATATTGAATTATTGTAAGGTCTTTACCTTACAATATAAAGTGCCTTGAGGCGACTATTGTTGTGATTCAGTGCTATATAAATAAAACTGAATTAAATTAAATTACATTTTTGCCCTCACTGTTTCTTTATATATTACATTTAATCGGATGTTTAAAGTTGAGATATTAGCTTTGAGCAGGATTTATTGGAAGAGATAATTGTTTTTAAAATATAATTTGTGTTTTATAAAGATCCAGTAATTTCTCCATCTCCATGTTCCCAGAAGTATATTTATTCATTATGAAGCAATTTTAACTAAATAACAAGATTCTGAACCAGAAAATATAATTAAAGATCCAAACAATAAAGAGCTTTTAGTTCACTTAAATGCCATTTTTTTTAGAATCTGGCTTAGGTTTCCGCCTACAGAAAGTCGGTGTATTTGAAAAAATGTTTTAATTGAATTTATGCAGACTGTGATGAGTGTTAGTGTAGCTAATACTGGTTCGGCGGCCCACACACTTCTGACTCCACAGCCTTCGTGTCACAATAAGAGGGTATGGTCTCAGCTATGCCAAGACTCATCCACACTGAAATGTCTGCAACAGCTCAGGGGCACAGTATGCTTGTATCTAAAAGAGAAATAGCATCATCTAAACAAAATAATCAGTGCCAAACATGCAGCCCAATTCCTGTAATGTAATAATAAATGTGATTGTTATAATGCTATCATTTTCACCACAGTTCATAACTTAAGACCACAGAAAATAACTGGTCTGAGAAAGCAGACAAAGCAAATGCTAGCACAGAGAATTCTATTTTATCTCACTCATTAAAGTCCACGTCAGGGTTTGTAATTGTTAATCAATTCTTGGCCCTGCTGACCACAAACACCATGGTGCTGAGCATCCTAGCAGAATATTAATGTGGCTCATTCTCTGCAATTGATCCATTATAGAGTCACTCACACACTGTGTGTGGTACCCATTGATATCAGTTGTGTTGCTGGAGGGTTGCTGCATTTTTACTGTTATATATAAAAATGCAAACTGTAATTTTATGCAGTCAGTGTTGAGGTGTCCTTGACCAAAGCACTTAACCCAAAATGACTTCTGAGGAAGTGCCGACCCATATGAAACAGCACTGTGTGGGCAGCAAACAGGTGTGCTTGTGTGACTAGATGACTTGGTCCTCTCTGCACCTGATTCTGCCAGAGGCCTCTTCCTTTTGATCCCCCCCCCCAGCTGCTTGCTCGTAGGGAATTGTTGATGTTCTTTCTGTAACACCAGACAGTGCAAAGCCCTGAGATGTGCACAAAGATGAACCCGTGAATTGTGAACTGGCACAATATAAAATATTTAAAATAAAATTTAATGAAGTTGCTGCAGTATGTCTGCTTGTTAATTGATGACGTATTATTCTTCTGAGAGTACTATTTCTGGGTCCATATTTCTACTGTGTGAAATGAGTATTTCTTATTTTAGTTTGAATCGATCTGTGGTAAAATATATATATTCAATTGTCATTCTACCCCTGTACAGCATCTTAGTACGCCCCCCCCCCCCTCCTTTTTTTTAACAGCACATCTTTAACTAAGCTTTAAAAACTCAATATAGACTGTAACCCCAGGGCTTATGGTGTTCCAGACAGCAATATTTTAAAGTTAAAGACCATTCGGCAAACTTTGCTTTTGGTATTGACATTATACTTACTTCTTCCTCACTGACCGGCCAAAATGTTAACTTTTAATAAAGACAACTTAACCTTCAACCTGATGCTTTTGCAGCTAAAAACTTTTAAACGTTTTACTTACTTTACTTGCTTTTTGAAGACAATGACTGCTACTTCAGGTGTTTGCTGAATAATATCTCTAGTTCTGCTCTTTGGGTGGTTGGGCCCTACGCTTGAGAACAGCTATGCTGATCACTCTGTTGGATTTATAAGAATTTAGACCATTTCACCGAGTCTTACTGTGAAGTTGTACCTCAGTGTTTGTTTGCTTTTGTATCTGAGGGAGCATTTGGATTCAAAAATGTCTGTTATGTCAGACAAGAAAGTCTTTTATGTGAAAATGTCTTGTGCTGCTCAGCAAGGTTTCTGGTGGGCACGTTTTGATGATTTTAGAAATACAAAAGATTGCTGTTTTAATTTCTTAAAGTCTTGTTAATTGTTTAAGGTTTTTATATGATGTTATGTTAGAGTCCAGTATGTCAAATCCCAGTTAACATTTATGAGCTAGCACGGTAACTCTAGGGTCTGATATGGTAACTTGAAATAAAAAGAATATTCCCATTACATTAGACCTCACTTCATATATTTGTCTTGAATCATTAGAATACCTTTAATTTTTTCCATTGATAAAAGCACAGGCTCACAATACTAGACTGGCTATAAAAATGATCGCAGTGAAATAAAAACGATCATCCTATCATGTTCTCTACAGTAGTGTAGCTCTCTGAGCGGCTCTCCGTAGACTGGCACTTCCTGTCAGACCGATCAATGGCCCAGCTTTTGACAGACATGGGGAATTTGAAGTGCAGTGAAATTGCTAGGTTCTTGTACAGGCATCGGAGCTCAAGGAGACTGAATACCATGCTGCTTGTCTTATATTATGCTGTTTCAACATCCACAAAGTGAGAGCTGGGCTTCTTCTCTGACTGACTATGTTGCTGTGGAAGATGCTAGGTGAACTGTGGGAGACAGCAGCTATTTGCTCAACTGTGCGAGGGTCAAGAATCATTTATATTTGTGTAGTTGTGTATTTTCGCTGACAAATTACTTGTAGTTGTGGCAAAGTGTTGCTTGCAGCAATTTGACAAACGCTCAGAAAATACTCCCAGTCCTGAAATTATGTAGCTAATTTGTTACCTTTTTATTTGTGTGTGACCTTGAAATTAAGTACTCCACTGTATTGTTTAGTTTTATTAAATTCCCGGCCTGCGAGAGTGAATGCATTTATAAAGTCATGTAATTTACATGCATTTTTAAGCAGCTCCACATGTTCTCTGCAGAAAGTGTTTCTCTTTTTTTTTTTTTTTTTTGCACTGGGTTGTGGATTTTCTGCGCAAATTACCAAATTCTGGCAACCACCTAGCAACAGGCTAAAAGGACCTGTTTTTAGCCTTTTTTGCACCTGGAATATCCTATGAACACATCCTATCATTTTGATTTCATGACAGTGACATCTCATTCATATCTACAAAAGTCTGCTTATGCATGCCTAGCAACCACCTAGCAATGGGCTAAAATAATCTGTTTTTTTTTTGTTTAGTTTAGTTTTGCATTTACGTACCTATAACACCTTATAAAAGCATCATGTCATTTCTGTTTCACATCAATAATATTAAACTTAATGACTAATAAATGACCCATTTTTAGCAAGTAAATAACATCTAACCCCCTCCCACCCCAAAAAAATAAAGCTTTTCTCAGTGTTATTATGTACATCAGTTTGCCAGCAGCACAAACAATACTGTAGCATGGGCATGCACTAGTTTATATAATTTAACATATCAGTAACATTCCAATTGGTTTCCATTACAACATGTACACAGAAAATAACATGAATTTCTGCTTCCACAGATGCTGAATGTGGCCCAGTTAAAAAGGTGGTCTGTGTATGTAGACTCCAGTACAATATATTGTATGTACTCAATTGAAGAAGGCTGAAATGTTTTGGAAAGCCAACCCTTTTATCCTCCTTAGCTGGCTGGTCACAGTTCAGGAGACTGTAGTAATTAATTCTGCAGGCCATTTCCCCTGAGGGTTCTCACAGTAGATGTCATCCCATCCACAGCAAACTCCTTTGGTTATGTGTAAAGACCAAATGAAGTTGACTTCATAGTTTCTGTTGTCTCCACAAAGCTGTGGTCTGCTTAGAAATGAAATTCACAAAACTTGCCTTTTCCCACCAGCTAGTTCAGAAATCAAACAGGGATCCTGCGTTTCAAGATTGCTGAAAAAGACTGCTGACATCTAGGAGGCCATCCATCAGTAGGTTTCTGCAGAAGCACAGAAACAGAGGCTTTCTTTTTATCACAAAGAGAATGGCTGTGTGTAACCTCTGCACAGCTCTGTGCACATCCTGAGGAGTTGGAGCCAAATTGAGCTTTATCAGCGAAATATAATGAACTCTGTGCAAGTTGGGAGTATTTGAATCACTGCTGTCCAGCATTTCAGCATCATAATCCTCTGTTTGCAGCTCATGCAAACGATTATTTGGACAAATGTATTAATTACTAATATATGTTTAGGATTTATGGAAGTTTTCCAGGTAACTTTTAGTCTTTCATATTTCACTGTGATTCTCTGTTGTGAAATATGAACCCGCTCAAGAGTTTTCACTAATTACATTATGATGTCTTTTTTAACCTAATATTTCTGCTACTGATTTATACCAAGGCCATCCATAGTGTGATTATTCATCGTAATCACTCCAGTGCAGAGCTTAAAATTATATCAAATTTAATGTTCAAATTGATGAAAAATGGTGTTTTAATTAAATTGGTTACGTTTAATTAGTCTCTTAGCAGAACGTGGCTGTATTAAGATTTGCTTTTCTTAATGTCATATTTTTAAATAAAATTTGTTTTGAAGCTGTCATTAATCTATGTGCATATCGCTCAGCATTACTGACTGTTCTCATTACCAAC
This sequence comes from Archocentrus centrarchus, assembly GCF_007364275.1. Lineage (NCBI taxonomy): Eukaryota > Metazoa > Chordata > Actinopteri > Cichliformes > Cichlidae > Archocentrus > Archocentrus centrarchus. Next base: position 19,483,788 of record NC_044366.1, on the reverse strand, counting down.
AACACATTACTGAAGCACAAATCACGCATAGAAATTACCATATATAAATCTGCTAACTGTGGACATTTATTAAATATGCTCAAGTATACTGAAAAATAACCATACTTTGGCCAACATCACAAGTCCTGCCTACTGCATGTTTTAATATGCGGTGTGTTATAGTTGAATAAGGTAAAAAAAAAAAAAAGAAAGAAAAAAAGTCATAACCTCTTAGGCACACAAATGTGTGTGAAGTTAAGCTAATGTTGTCAGATCCCAGTGGGAGTTAACACTCACTGGTACCTGATAAGATGTGCTAATGAACAGTAATTAAATCTGATGAGAGTAAAGAAAGCAGGTATTTTGTGAGCATGTACTAAATGACAGCCAGTTTTTGGGTGAATAAATTAATGCAAAATAAAGAATCTTTACTCTTCAAGCTCAAATTATATCGAAAATCCTGCCTTTTTAGATAATATAAATAGTCTTTATACATGTGATACCTGTTATTATATCATAAAATAACATTTCATGTAAATGAGGCATTGTTTTTCATATTTTACCTTCTGGCAATGTGCATCTCAGGTACCTCTTGATATAACTAATCAGATGTGACTTGGTGTGGCATTATGGAGAGTCGGGTCATTTGGTTTCTCTGCTGCTGTAATCTGTAATTTTACCTGCATTGCTGGGAGCTAATGACCACTTCAAATCCATTACACTTTTGTCTGGGCCATTGTGATAAGTGACTCTAATGTGCATGGCTTTGGGGGGAGAGGTGTAACCTAGCTTCTATGAGCAACTTGAGAACATACAGATTTATAGTCTTAATAGTCCACAGTACTGACTAAAATAAAAAATAAACAGTACAATTGGAATCAATAGCTAGCATGATGTTATAGGGACTACATGCATACATCCTTATCCTGATCGATCCCATATTTGTAGTGTTTTGCTGCTGGCTTATTCACACTTTCCATCCATACCACCTAGAAACTAAGATGTGAAATGAGTAAATAAATCAATAATAAATATGTAAAGTGGAAAGTATGCTTCAGTCCATTTTGATTCAGTCTCTCAACTCTCATCAGCCCTATTCCAGATGCAGCAGGTAGCTGCTCTCAATGACAAATCAGTGAAAACACCATATGGGACAGTGCATGCCCTACCAGAACAATTATGCATTTTGTCTGCCTCCAAAGAAATGCACGTCTGTAAAACTGCTCACATTTTGCCATATTATAACTTCATGAGGTGATAGTACAGTAATATTGTGAATATAACTCTTTCTGCTGAATCCAAGGAGCAAAATATATCAGTTGATAGACTGAATAGTTCACCCTTCTTTAAGTCTTTGGTTTGGACCCATAAAGACCATTCACTTAGGAATATGAAATACTTTCTCTAATACATCACTATACTTTATTGAATTGGAGCCTGCTCTGACTCCTTTGACTCTCTTTTAAGAAGAAGAAGAAGAAGAAGAAGAAACAGCCTTTATTGTCCCACAGAGGGGAAATTTGGGTGTAACAGCAGCCGCAGTTATTATAAATATAAATAAAGATATAATAATTCACACTATTAAGAAAAGAATATATATAAAATCAACAAACAATATTAACCTTAATACTACTAATAATAATAACACTATATACAATGTGCATGATGTGCCGGACTATTTACAGTATATTATATATTATCCTACATTGTGTAGGCTATTGTGGTTTTTGTTGGGAGCAGTGATGGTTATAAAGTCTTACAGCTGCTGGGAGGAAGGATCTACGGTAACGCTCCTTTGTGCACTTAGGATGCAGCAGTCTGTCACTGAAGGAGCTCTCCAGCTCAGCAACAGTTTCATGCATGGGATGGATTGCAGTTGAATGCATAAGTTTTGCTGCCTATTTAAATTTTAATCTTGGCCCTTGAATGCCAATTTTATTGTTATGGGTGGCAGATAGTCAGAAATATTATCATCTAATCCTGTTTTCTGGCATGTCAAAGAGGTCATGAAGCAAACAAACACATGAAGCCTAAAAGGAGAGTGCAGACTTCTGCAAATCCTGCAGTCAAACTGCTGTCATAATCATAATGATGGATAATTAACTACATGCTTTATCACAGTATTATGCTTCCAGCATATAGAGAAATACTCATATATGCAAAGTGTTTATAGGAAATATACTTTCTGTCAATTTACAGGAAGATGTTTGGGGTTTACATTTGAGATGTGGACAATACAGCAAACACAGAACTTATTGCTTTCCAGAAATATATGAGGAAGGCTCTCATTGTCATGACAAAACTAGTTTACTGGAAATAAAAGTCAACAGCGCTGTGATGTTCGTTCAAAATGAAAACAACATCAGACACCCTAATTCTTTTTTTTTTTTTTATTGTTTTTTTTGGCTGTTGTCATATTTGCATTGCAATCAAGCAGGCCCCCTTTTTAAGCAGCGTTCTAGATTGCAATCAGACACATTTAATGCCATTTTGCTGTATTTCTGTTTAATTGTAAATGTAGGGAAGGTTCCCAGTGGATCTTGTCAAAGCATGTCTATCCGTAGCATGTACAGAATAAACTGTCAACACAGTCACGCATAAAATAAAATCAGGCAATAATGAAGGCTTTTTTTTTTCTTTTTTCTCCTAACCCAGAATTTTTCCTGGAGCTGCTGGACAACACAGAGAAGTCCCTGAATGATATGTTTGTGAGGACTTACGGCAAGCCTTACATGCAGAATGCAGAGGTCTTTGAGAACCTGTTTGCTGAGCTGAAGCGCTATTACACTGGAGGGAATGTTAACCTAGAGGAAATGCTTAATGACTTTTGGTCACGGCTGCTGGAGCGTATGTTCACACTGCTCAACTCCCAGTATGTCATCACTGAGGACTATCTGGAGTGTATCAGTAAGTACACCGACCAGCTCAAGCCCTTTGGAGACGTGCCCAGGAAGCTCAAGGCTCAGGTTACCCGCGCATTCATCGCTGCACGCACATTTGTCCAGGGGCTCTCTGTTGGCCGGGAGGTGGCCCAGAGAGTGTCTAAGGTAAATGTTCTTCCACTTTAAAATTTAAATTTAACTGGAGTATTAAGGGGGGGAAATGTACTCTGTTACTTAGCTGCCTGTAACAATACTATGTTTTATTCGATTTCACATATTCTCATTACAGATATTTAGCATAAGCTGAAGTTACAAGTGGAATCTAAACAAGTTTTACTAAGCCAAGGGTTCGTTTCGTGCTTCTGCCAAAAGCACACATTTCTCCCTAGTTTTCACATGAACAAGTTTATCCCAGATATATTTTCCGAGTAATTTGAATTCTCTGGGGGCATGTCCTCAGAAAATTTGGTCCTCGAGGTGGCTTGTTCATGGAGCTGTCTAGAAAACAGTGTTGAAGGGTTTGTGGATTGCTCGGGAGAAATTTGCAGACAATGAAAAAGGAGAGAAAAGGAATGTCTGTTATCACTGTTTATTGCTCTCTTGCCTTATATGTGTTCATCCAGTATACAGAAGTCATTAATCACACTGTTGCCTGTGTATCCTGCTTGATGCAAAGCAATCCTTATGCAGCTCCTGCAGTACACCATACTGCCCTGGGAGTGTGTGTAGGGCTGATCAAATACAAAGTGAGATTAAAGGGAAAGCAAAAGGCTAAGCCTTGGATTTAGTCGCGCTCAACAACATTGTTGTTTTCACACTCTGTCATTTGGGTTCAGAGAAGCACTGATTCGCTTCATTGCAAATCCCCAGCCATCCTATTTGTTTGTTTTTTCAATATAGTATTTAGATCAGTTAGATCTGATTATCATCTTCATAATGAGTATAGAGAGAGCCACTTCACAGTAGGCTATATAACTAAAAGCTAATGAAAATATAGGAGCCTTGAATAAGGAGAGACATCGAGCAGATGGAAAAGACACTGCTGTATTCTTATAAATCCACCATTCATTTGGCCTGTTAATCCCCACCATGCTTGAACATTAAACATGTTCCCTTCATTTCCCCTGGGCTCTCCCGTTAACAGTAGCGGCAGTGAGGTTCATTTAGAAGCACCCACAGAGGATGTGTTGTTAGTATGCATTTACTGAGTTGCACTCTGCATTTCTTAGAAGCCAGCATGTCCTGGCTTCACCTCTTGACATTTCAGTGGGACCTGAGATCCAGGTCATGTGTCTGGGACTGCAGCCCTTTGATCCCCAGAGTATAAACTCATCATGAGAGATCGGGTGTAAGCATAATAAAAACAGACACCCTGCCAGAGGTATCTGTTTCTCAGCGCTTCTAAGATGTAACATCCATGCTTATTGCTGCTAGGATATACAATATATTGAATTAAAGTAGGTGATGCAGTATTTTATTGCTTTTCACAGCTCTGAGGAAGGTAAAACTTGTGCCTAGATCTCATAAGCACAGCTCAAACCTATGCTCGATCATTGCCTCAACACCGCACGTGCTTGTGCTTGTGCTATTTGAAGTGAATAAAATCTAATAATCATTTTGGTAGTTGACAATTTTTAGAATACCTAAAATTTCATGCAGGTAACTAAAAGTAATGTTTCCATCACATGGAAGTATTTTCTGTAGTAATAAACTCTTCAGAAACAATTTGCTCTTTTGTTCTGAAAAAATGCCATCTCAGCATTTTATTTTTAGTCAGTCACAATTGTACTTGTGTTTTAACAGAGTCAGGTTGCATCTGCAAACACTTCTTGTAGACAACAAAGTATAAGGATAGGTGCATATACTGAATATGGAATACCTGATTAACAACAATATTTGGGTCCTCCTTCAAAGCAATATTAATGATCATCTGCATGAATTGTTCAGTGTTTGTAGAGAAAGAGTGAAAGAAAAAAATGTGTTTTGAATTTGTGAATTAATTTCTTTTGCATTCTTTTTTTAAAAGATTTTCATCAAATCAAAGCTTGAGAGAAGATGAGAGACTATAGTATAATTTTAAAGTTATTAAAGTGTGGCGTGAAAAAGACGACTTTTAAAATATCATTAATATTTCATGGATAAAAATACCCACAAAAAAAATACCTATAAAAAAGTTGTGAATATGAGATTTGAATACAATAATATAGGATTTTTTTTCCTATAAAATTCTAACTACAGTATAGAATTTCCCTCTGGGATCAATAAAGTTATTACTAATACCATTAGTGCTAATGCAAAGAGCACTAACAGTGGTTATTTCTCATCATGACCTCTTAATCCACAAGAAACTGTTTTCTGTCAGCCTTGGGCTGCTGCCTTCCACCTGTGTCAGGTGATACTGATGCTAGCAGAAGCATTTTTAGAATATTCAGTGTCAAGTTTGTATGTGACGCCAGTTGTCTGCGAGTTGATGTGTGGGGGTTGTCTGCTAGTGAGGGCAAGTGTGTCTGTGTGTAACGTTCTTTGTGTGCGACTCTGAGTTGCAACAAAAATACATTCGCTCCTCTCTTGTGATTCTTACCTCTGCACTGAGAAAGAAGGAGGCATTTGAAGCACATCAGTCGGTAACAGGCATCACCAAGATTAGAGTTTCTCTAATTTGTAGACTTCGGAAAGGTCAGCCATGTTTTTCTCTATTCCAGACTTGACTTCTACTTACTTGGCCTGAGTGGGTGAAACATTCAAAGGCAAAATGGCAAAAATTGTGTAACAAATTAAAAGAGAATTGACCATAAGTAGCAATTTTTGCTGCACTGCACGTAAATAATTCTGGAAAATAAATAAATAGTTTGTTTGTTTTCATCTCTTTTTAAAACAAAAAGAGCAGTGATACAACATTATAACTTCTTGGAGCTTTTCTTGAAGTTTAACACAGTGAGACACTAATAAGTGTTAGCGTGTGGCAGAGTGTAATATGAAAAGGCAGTTTTTCCAGACTAAAAGATGCTTAAGAAGAGTCTTGTTGGTTCATGAAACAGTGAAAATAGTCCATTTAATTTCAAACATCCTAACAGGGCTCCAGAGTGGAAGCATCTGCGTGCTGAGATTAAGAATAGTGAATGCTGCACATTAGAAATCATTCAGTATTTTTTTTTTTTTTATCAGATCACATAGTGAAGTTTGTATTTGCTATCAGATATATTTTCTCACTATGATAGACACACGCAAATAAGATTTTTGCCCTTTAGTATTCAGTCAGCTGTCTCCTGCAGTTTTTTTTTTCTATACAAGTATTACTTCACTTTCATAAAATCTCATGAATGAATCAGATGAACGTTTTTCCTTGCAGTTAAATACCGACTGTTCATCAGAATAGCCTAAAGGTTGATCATCAGGAGTTCTTGTATACTAGAGGGTACTTCTACGGCTTCCAAGGGGTATCTGGAAAGATTAGTAATTTAAAATCAAATCAAATTAACATTTGGAACATGGGAGGTGGTGTTGATGAAGGGTGGATGCACGCAGGGAAATGTGGGCTTGTCTGACCCAAAAAAAAAAAAAAAAGGTTTGGAATCATTGGGCTGCAGTAGAAAAGTCACAACAGAAACGTTTTAGTCAGTTTTATGTATAATAAATATGATAAACAGACTAAAACTATCAGTTTGTCATTTTACAATTTGTACGTCATAGCATATATGCACACCATCTATATCCTTAGGCTTTCTGCTGGGCTTTGTATTTGTTCACGAGTGATATAACCTTACATTTTAGAATTGAAATAGATTCTAAAATTAGATTCTGATGAGTGGGCAAATGGATATTTGACTTTATCTAAAGACTGAGTTTAAAATCCAAGCCAAATTGCCTTATATGAAATGCTCATCGGTGGTGACTGATTGCATGAGAGCATTCTCTAAAAGTCTTCAGTCAGCAAAAACTGTCTCTTGTCCCAGCTCTAGGAGCATTCCTGATTAATAACTGAAACTTTTTTTTGACAATAGAACTTTTCAAAAGTTTTCTACTGGACACTTTTCTTGCTATAAATTACTTAGAATACTTTAACAGGCACAGTTAGTTCAATAACATAGATCTATAATTATCATGTGTTTCATAGGAGCTATGCACATACTAATGACTGCTGTCACATTCTGTGTCCTTGCAGGTTAGCAGCACCCCAGCGTGTATTCGAGCTCTGACAAAGATGCTGTATTGCCCCTTTTGTCAGAGCATGCCAGCAGTAAAACCTTGTAAGAATTACTGCCTGAATGTCATGAAGGGCTGCCTGGCCAATCAAGCTGATTTGGATCCAGAGTGGAACCAGTACATTGGTAAGTCTTTTCAAGCATTTTTTTTTTTTTTTAACCGGGGCTCTGCTGTTCTGTTATTTCTAAAGTAACATACCAATTAGATGTGTTGCGATAAATTAATGTCTGGGCGTATGACTTTATAATATGACTGAATTGAACTAATGGATGCGGGAGAAAAGCAAAGACAGCATGTTACATCATATGCAGATCTAATTTTCACTTACGCCATCACTTTTAGCGGTTCCTTTTCGCTGCTATACACAAGGTTATATTTTAATTGCATACCAAAAAGTGACACCAATTGCTGTAAAGCAGAATGGATAATAGTATGAGTCAAATAATCTTTTAAGCTGCCTGGTTTGAACCAGCAAACTGCACCAATGCTCTGAAATTACTTAAAAAAGTAAGCTGAAAGCTGCATGCTGGGATGTTGTTTTGGGTGACGTGGGGAAAAGCTGTAAACCTTTTAAATTACAGGGAGTAACTAGATAAAAATTTAATATTACCAATATTTCTTTGTTTTGCTCACACCTTAATCATAAAACAAAGATGCTTCAGGGACTGTGAGACCTATATGTTCAGGAAGCAAAAAGGGAGGCTATAATAACTGGAATCATCTTAAGTGGCCTTATGGTGGATGCTCATATTAAACATGGCCAAACTTTCAAATAATAGGTCAGCATATATGTAATTTATCCCTATGAGCCAAAAGCTGAGGCTTTCAGACTGTGTACTGATAGACTGCTTACACATAGCTCTGTTAGCTGAGTGGCCCCGCCCATCTATTGTTCAAAGAGTCTGATTGAGAGAAGTTGCCAATTAGAAGAAAGTGCGCTTCAAGGGAGGGTGACCTTAGGGAGAGAAGCCAATACCACTTGATGAACTGAGGGGCTTCACAATTGCACAGTTTAAGTTAAAAAGGATTATTATGAACTGTGAATTGTGCTATGCAACTATAAAGTCTACGAATAAATATGGAAATGAGCATAATAGGCCCTTTTTTAAAGAACGCTGCTGACACTGAATATTTAAATACAACAGAATATATAGCACTGAAACATCTGAATTTATAGTACTGTGCAAAAATCTTGAGTCAGCCCTCATTTCTTTATATTTTTTGTTAGGAAAGTGGAAAATTGGTACAGTGAATAATTGAAACTTGCAAACATACATGAAAATACAGTATGTAAGGCAAAAACAAAGTTTGTCCGATTCTGACGAGCTTGAAAGTCAATATTTGGTGTGACCACCTTTATTCTTCAGCACAGCCCAAAGTCTCTTAGGAAAGTGTTCTTGTCATTTCTTTAAGAACTCCTGACAAACAGTTCTCCAGGCTTCTTGAAGGACATTCAAAGCTCTTCTTTGGATGTTGGCTGCCTTTTGTTCCATTCTGTGTTAAGATAATCCAACACTGCTTCAGTAATGTTGAGGTCCCATGCATGCTTTGGCTGCATTGGCAGTGTGTTTGGAGATCACTGTCATGCTGAAAACTGGAGCTGTTGCCAATCAAATGCTTTACAGATCAAAATCTGTTTGTACTTTTCAGCATTCATAATTCCATCTTTTTTGACAAGATCCCAACACCACTGGCTGACATTCAGCCCCAAATCATAACAGGGCCTCCAGCATGTTTTACAGATGGCTGTAGAAACTCACTGTAGTACCTCTCTCCTGACATCAGTACATGTTTATGGTGTTTTGAACCAGTAATTTCAAATTTGGATTCATGACTCCTGCTGGCACTGATTTTCAGTCCAGTTCTTATGTAATGTGGCATACCTCAGCCTTTTCTCACTCTTTCCTTCCTTAAAAATGGCTTCTCACAGAAAAGTAGCCAATGTCCAAAGAAGGACCTTCAGAAAGCCTGGAGAACTACTAAAAACATCACATTTAAAAAAAAAAAGAAAGAAAAGAAAGTCTGGCTCCTTGGATGCAAAATATAAAGAAATGAGGGGTGACTCGAGACTTTTGCACAGCATCGTATGGGAATTAAAGTTCTGTATAGTTAAAGTTGGTTAGTTCTTTCATGATGTTCTTTCTATGTTTTCACAGCGTTAAATGCTTAACATACGTAACACCATAATAAAGTGTTTCACAGTGATTCTGTTAAAATTTTATTGATTTAATAAAAAAAATATCAAAAAAACAACTCAGGTCAAAATATTGACTGTGTTAGTGTGCAGGATTAAAGAAATCCTTGTGTTGCATTGTAGAGTTGGACTTTCTATTTTAAGAGAGGCTGCAGCTGGTGCTGTGTCATTATCATATTTTGACAACATCACTTTCATTGACACTCGCTGTGCTTTTGGATGAGAAAGTGCTCTATTTGTCTTTCTTCTATCATGATTCCCACATGAAAAGATTTTATTCATGGGATTCTGCTCTCCTGCTGGGCTAAATGGTGACTTGTAATGGGGCAGAAATGCACCACAGGAAGTGCCAAGTTTTGTGAAGTTATGTTCCATGGAAAGTTATTCAACTCAGACTCCAAGAATACAAATAGAACTATAATATTTATATATTTATTTCATATTTGATAGAATGCCCAGCATGACAACTCCTGACAGTTTGATAGGCTCATCCCACTGGCCTGAACTAAAGTTACGATGGTGAAAATGGGACTAGGCTGCTGAGAGCAGGAGATGGATTAATAGTTTCTGCTTTTTTTTAAATGCAAAGACATATTTAATTTCAAAATAATAAAAATTCATTAAAAAAAATTCAAAAGTTCTGGTACTGAAGTTTTTTGCATGAAGTGTTCTGTATAGTTCTTAGAAGCTACTTTTAGCTGCTACCTTATTCAGAAGGGGTCACCACAGCAGCTACCTCCACAAATTTGATTTGACAGATTTTTAACAGATTCAGCTGAACTGGGGGTGTTACTTGTTCACTTCTGTGTACATCTTGGAATATGCCAAATTTGGTAATAATGCATTTTTTCAAAATTAATATTTTCCAATTTTCTTTTTTTTTCAATTTTTCAATGATTCATTCATCATGCAAGAGTGAATAAACAACCAGTCAACTCCTGCAGAATGCAGAATCAGGTTGCCATTAACGTTTTGATTGTATTGGCATCCAAAATTATGTCATGGGTCAAAGGTTTGTTTGCTTACAAGTCATGCTTGGTTTTGAGCAATTAAATTAATTCTCTGTGAGATTTGATCACATTAATACCCCCCAATCATTTTTTGCACCTCAAAGAAAATTAAAGAAAAAAAAAAACTACAGATTTGGAGCCTAAGACCTAAGAAAGACCTAAGATTTTAGGTTACATTTTTTCCCTAGTTCAGTTCAGTCCCTGTGAGCAGCTCCTCATATCTTGACACTCAGAAGTGTTGCACTGACATTGTAGTGCACAACCATCTGGTCTAAGTTGTGACCTTGATTTATCTACACAAAGTTTGCCAGTCTTTGTGAGACCTACTGGGACTATATGGAGCAGCAAATCAAAGCAATGAGTAGCTCAAACTGACTGAAAGCTGCACAGAGCCTCAGTGTTGGTTCTCAGTAAGTCCTTTACTGCTACATTACAGAAAGTCACTTTGTGCAACAAAATGTATTAAACTGTGGACAGATGTATCAATAGTTTTGTTCAACTGTGACTAATTTTGATTAAAATATGCTTAAGGAAAAAATACAGTTAGATCCAGAGTTTTTTTTGGACAAGAACAGATTGTTTTGTAATTCTCAGTTCATCACCACAGTGGAACAATCAAGATGTGATTGAAGTGCAAACTTTCAGCTTTAATTCCAAGGATGTTACAAAAGTATTGCATGAACTGTTTAAGAATTGCAGACATTTTATACATAATCCCCCATTTATGTATAGTTGAATCTAACTGTATGCATGCAGATTTCAGTATGCTCTCTCTTACTAAAATTCCTTCTGTTGTTAAGTGGATGGTATTCAAAACTAAGCATGCACCAAAACAAAACTCATAAGTGAGAATAAACACAAGCGTTTCTCTGAGAGCTCCTCCACATGATGCAAAAGCATCATATGCACTGCTTTTTTCCACACAAATTCATCTTTCAATTCCACTTATCATCATTCACAGTACATACTGTTTTGTTAATGTTATATAATTCAGTATATAATACACTTACACTTATGTATATGAAATGTGATTTTTGATTGCCATTATTTTTGTTAACCTTTTTAGATCAACTTTGACTTAATTGTTAGTTTACTTTTAATACTTTAAGACTTTTTAATACTTTAGCTCACACTATCTATTAGCAGAATATTCTAGATTGGGCGTCTTCCTGACTTTTGAGTTATTACAACAACAAGCACATGACCTTTTGTAAGGGTGGTTGTGATGGTGTAATGGTGTGGGGGATATTTTCTTGGGACATGTTAGTCCACTTAGTACACTAGTAAGGTGTACCTCAGTGTACGGTGATTGCATATGAATACATTTCATGAGGTATTGTATGTACAGTACTTTTATTTTTATTATTAATTAGTAATTAATCAGTAATTATCATTTTATTATTAATTAGTAATTAAAATAACTGTTCCATGCAGCTTGTGTAATTTTAACTGACAACCCAATATTGAATGATCAAAAATTAAACACTGCAGGTTGCCTATTGATAACTGTGCTCCTGCAGTTCCAACAGCTATTGAAACTTAGTAATGTATGAAATTGTTTGGTAAGAAACATCTGTCACAGTCTGTAGTCAACAAGCAATCAACAAAACAGGGCAAGATCACAAGCTGTAACAGCATGTCCATTATGCATGACAGTTTCAGCATGCCACATATATTATTTGTCCTACCTGTCAATCACTTGTTAATCCCAATCAATGTATTTTCAAAACCATGCATCCTGTTCAGGGTCATGTCAGTTGCCAGAATGAAGCATTGGCGTATTACAGAGAGATATCACAAATAAATATATCCACCCCCACAAATAATTTAGTCACTATTACCTTACTTTCACCTTACCTGAATTTCTTATTATCAGAGAAAAACAGGGAGTATAAGAAAACCCAAAGTCTCTGTTTGCTGTCCTTTTTCCTCTGTGTGGTTTCTCTCCTTTTACTGATATATTACAACATAAATATTGTCTGTTGTTAGTTGCCAGTGAGACTTATTGCTGCTTAATTGTAACAAAAAGCATTCTTTGGTCTAATAGAAATGTCTACTTTTACTCCACAAAAATAAATACATTTTTGACATGGCTCCACTTAAATACGACAATTTTACATTTCTGCCATTAATTTTGTAGCAATGTTCATTCTGTCTTTATTAGAGCACTTGTCAATTGGGTTATTGTTCCCTGGAGCAGATTAAATGCCAGTTCTATATCTTTTGGCTCTGACATTTCATGCTCATTACGGGATGAAAGATTTTCAATTAGCTTGAAGTCTAACCACAAAAATGATATTGACTTGGCGCTTGGTGTTAAATTGTCAGGAAGGTTATTTCATCTACTACACAGACAGACAAATTAATGTAATATGTAATCCCATGTAGATGACAAGTATGCTGTTACTTGAAAAAGGAAAAAGGAAAAAAAAAAAAAACCCTCAAATAACCTTCTAGTCTCACATGATGTCACAGACTTCAAGCTCTGATAGTCATCTTGATTCTTGTGGCATCTATTCAGACCAGCTTTATGTACAAGATACCGGGGAGGTGAAAACTAATCCAACCAAAGAGTGAGAAATCCTTTACACCTGGAGGCTGTGCCCTTGATGGTGACAATTTTCCTCACAACACTGCAGGAAATAACACCCTCTGATTAAATAAATTCAAAATCGTGACAGAAGTTGAGCAAAAAACAAAACAAAACAAACAAAAAAAAAAACAGGCCAGTTCACAGCCTTACCTCCATTTATCTACAATATGAGTGTGAAGCTGAGAGCGACTGTTAAGGCATCGCCAGAAGCAAACTAAAACAGATGTGTGTATGAAGAGCAGCTGCACTGCTCCTCAGAAATGTGAAATGTTTAGAAAGCGCTACTTCTGTACTGCACTTTCACAGGGGAAGAAAAAATAGCCTGTTAAACTTCCTCGTTTTTGGACGTTTGCTTTGATGTTGGGCTGGAAAATAATTATTTGCTGTTTAGGCTAGAGTATTAAAAAAAAAAAGTGACATGAAAGATTGCCCTCCTAAATCATATCTTTCCTTTATGTTTCTGTTCATGTGACAAAAAAAATGCAGCTGCATTATTTTGTCACATGTACATTTTCGCTACTCTCAACCTTTAACAAATAGCATTGCAATTTTTTTTTTCTCCTAAGCAAGAGGTTAATTAGACAAGCAAATAAAATCTGACCGAGAAATTTGATTTAGAGGCGCAAGCTTATCACAAGCTCCAAAGGCTAATATCATATTTAAATGTATTGGTCTCATGTTGTCATTTCACATTCATTTGGAAGGACGTTGTTCTTAGAACTTCACTTGACAGAACGTGAACACTACGCACTGTTTCTACAGTCAATACAACATAACATTTTTCATGTAGCACCTAAAAGAATATTTGTGGTTTTAATAAGTATAAGTTTGAATGTCATACTGTGATCTTTATTTCTTCTTTAATGTTACCCTGAATAAATCAAATCTGAATAAATCATACAGTAGATTAAATGGACTCTGCTGAGTAGCCGGTCTCTAATCCGTTTGTTCCCACTGGAGAACAAATCCTTGCTGACTTCTCCCAATTCCACTCCTACAGACAAGACTTGCTCACTGCGTCAGGTATGGAAACCGATGCCAGCTACTGTACCCATACAAAGACTTGATGTCATGATAAATGCGTAGAAAATGCTACAATTTTGTCAAATTGTTTGCAGTTGTTTTCTGTACACTGTTTGTCATAATAAATGTGCCTTTTTCAAAAGCAGTCCATGGGCAATTTGATGAGATTAAAGCTAGGATTAGATTTTAATTACATGAATTAGCTGAAGCATGGGGCGACTGAGGAACAGCTGTCAGGGTGTTCACTGCAATCAGAAGCTACAGTGAACACAATCAGGATGCATGTGCAAAGATCTGAGAGCTATATAGATAGATAGATATAGATATATAGCTCTGTTTTCTGCAGAGATTGTCTATTATTTTTTAACTGTTCAGTTAGGTATTCTTTTTGTTGAGGAATGCTCTGAATAAGGCTGTTTTTAACCATTTTTTGTTTTATTTTGTTTGTTTTTTATCAGGCTGTCTGCACAAATTGATGTCTTCTACCTCTCAGATGTTTTAAATAACAGTAACACAGTCAAATTCCCTGGTGATAAATAATGTCCTCTGTGCTTTACGTCCTGTGTGTCATTATTTTCTGTGTTGACGGGTAGCTCTCAGCTGTGGAACGTTGTCTCGTGCATATTCAAATACTTAGAGACTTGCTACTGGCCTAAAGTCATTCTAGAGTGAACTAGTTATTGGTGCCAGTTTTTTGCTTTGTTTGTTTTTCCCCCAAATCTAGTTGCCTCGATGTTTACTGGCTGTTGCCGTCCCCTCACTTTCCCTCTTGAGAGAGAAATGTCTCCACATTGGAAGTGATCTGCATCGATTCTACCTGCTCATTTCTCTTTAATTAGGTGATTTGTTTCACTTGGTAACTGTATCCAACAACAATCTGCTTATTGAAATTCAAGACAGCAGCAAACCCTTTCTTTTGTTTTTAAAAAAAAAAAAATCCTTGTATATAAATTATTGACAGAACGGAAAAAAAAAATTATGGTCTTACAAGCTATAAATAAAAAAAAATTGATAGAAATCACACCCTCCCACTTCACCATAATTAAGTTCCTTTTTAGAACAACAGAATGATGCGAGTTGGCAGCCAATCCAAACGGGCCAACACAAGTCCAACCTGGTTTGGTGGCCTCGCTTTACAGTTTCCCCTGTGAAAGCATTTCAGGCACAGTCAGCTTTAGCGATTTGACGTTTGTGTTACTCATTGGAATTTAACGGTGTCACTTTTTCAAAATGGACTGAACTAACTCTGCATCTCATCTGGCAGAGGAACAGAAAACAGAGAGAATTTGAGTGGGCGAGTAAAAGAAACTGCTCTGAAAAAGCTAAAACTTGTCTCGAGCAATAAAATTGTGTGTGGTTGGATGGACAGCTGCAAGTGTAAATCTGCGAACAGTCGTGAGGAATAACCTGTGACTGCAATCTCCTAAGAAATAATATGTTATAGGAGTCCATGCTGTTAAACTATTCCATCCATGCAAAAGTTTCTGTATATAAAAATTAAATGTCGGTTGTATTACACAAAGACCGCAAACAAAGAAAATAGATACATTTTACTTGGAATTTACAAAACAAGTGATTTCAATAAATTATCTGGCTATTTTTGCTTTTTACTTTAAAAGATTTTTTTGTGTGATCATAATCACTGTAGACTTCAGGGCGTTTTGCATTTTCAAATAGACAGAATTTTCATAAAGCTTTGGGTTTTTATTAACCTTTTGCCAGTGGGTGTTAAAACAAGTCGCAACGATTAGACAGTGCAGACAGCCATTATACATTCATTTAACTCCACAGGTGTGGGTAAATGGCTTTCAGGCGCAGCAATTCTATATCACTAGTGTTCAGGGATGGAAATTGAGACCACACAGGGTGAGGACAAACAGCAACACATCATGGGATTCTACTCATCTGACGCAAGATGATAATTTTATTTTTTTACAAATTGGACTTTATAAAAAGTGAAGACAGTGATAGCCAATCGTATGAGAACTCTACATGTTCCATTAAACATCAGCTCCCCGGGATCCAAAATGTCAGCCAAATATAAATATCTGTGGATGAATTTGGCTGCATGTGAGAGTTCACATTTTCTGATTTTCAATCACCCATAGCACTGATTACACAGTCAGATGTGTTATTAGATGTGCGTCAGATGGAAGGTGATTTTCTGTCTTCCTTTTTCTTGGAGGTCATCTAATAAGGACTTTGATTATACAGATTGCAGGGTTAGCATTGAAATTTGTTTAAAAAAAAAAAAAAAAGTCATAAATTCGATCATATTTTCAAGCTGTTCAAAAGCAAACTCACTGCTTTCTGATTTTTTACTATTAAGAAAAACAAAAGGTGTTGAAAATGTTTTCAGTTTTATCCCAGTGTTCTATAGGATGATATCTAACAATATAACCGAGAGGTAGTGCTCATAAAAATTGGTTCCATGATTGAGAACCATTGCCAACTTATCACTCTAAGAGCTTATTTAAAAATGTAAACTTATCTAAAAATAGCCCATTTGCCTTGAAAAAGGCAAATAATTAAACCTGTATTTTCAAATTGTTGAGTAATTGTTTGTATTTACCAGTTAAACAGACGTAGCATTTACCTATTTAAAGGTGCTTAAGTTAGATTTTTACTTTAATTTACCTGAAATGATAATGATCAATAATCTAATTAATATCAATCTAAAATAACACAGTTTTGATTTTCAGTCTGCGTGTACAAAATGTAGAAACCTAGCTGTGAGAAAACCTTTAAAACTGCGAGCTGAAGAGACTACATTATGTAATAGTGCTCGCGCAGGAGTTTCTTCTGACCGAGTATTGACAGCCTGTACCACCCTTGTGTGTCATCTGTCTGCAGAAGTCAAATAATGTAGAACATACTGTGCTTTTCTCAAGGCAGCACCGCGTGAACATTTGGAGCTTCGTGTACACTGGCATCTGTAGGGACATTAATTTACATTCTATTTTATAGTTATTTGCTTGTCTAATCACTCACAGTTACGTGAAGATGTGGTTGAGTGGACCTAATTACATATTCTCTTCCCACCTGTGCAATTAGAAACCTGCAGAAAGATGGGAATTTTGTAAAGAGTGAGAAATTATACTCTCCAGTGTGTTTATAAGCAGTGAGGTCTATTATTGTCTTTGCTCAGAGCTGCACGGCTGGTGAGCCTGTCCAGATTATGTCTGAGCATTGTGGTGGTGATGTGCTTTGCAACATGAGGCTTTTACAAAGTGAAAACAGGAAAGGATGGCTTCAACATAATTGTGGGCGAAATAGTAGAAACAGTCCTGTCAGCAGCCATGCACAAAAATTCCATGACATCTCCAGCCCTATTAGTAACACGATCTGATTGCAAATAGCTCATTATTGGATTGTGCCTCATAGTTTGATTAGCCGTGCAGTACACTGTCAATGTTGCTCTTGGCTTTTGCATTTTAAGTCTTGCTTACTGTTTATATTGCTGTTATCATCATGGGAAATTAATTATGGTTAATGATTCAGACTCTGTTTTAAAGTGGGACTCTGCAGCTACATAGTGGCTCTTCCTTAGGCCCAGAGGTCCTTCGAGCTAAATGCTAACACTGAAATGCTAGCATGTGGCACAATGGCACTGCTAAGATGCTGAGGATTAGAAAGCAGTTCACTGTGTTCTCCACCTTTTCTGTAGATGGTAGAAGGCTCATTTTATTAATTGGCTCAAAAAAAAACAAAGTACAGCTAAAGGTTTGATATCTTTTTATATGCATTTAAACAAATTAACATTTTTACCTGTAATGGTGCAAAATAAAATACCATTATTCAATCATTAAACTTAATTCTTACAGGGGCTTTTTTTACCCCTGTAAGAATTTAGTTGTACGAAACTGATAGAAATCAATAACGTCATCGTACTGGGTTTTGGACCCAGGGCTCAGGGGGAACAAGAGCTTATTAATTAATTTGTTTAATAATTGGGCATCTATGGCTCAGGTGTAGAGCAGGTCGTGTAACAATCAGAAGGTCAGTGGATCAATCCCTGACTCCTCCAGTCCGCATGGTGAAGCATTCTCGGACAAGATACAGAACCCCGATGCATCACAAGCAAAATGAATGTGTATGTGACTAGGCTCTCAGTTGAGTAGAAAGGTGCTTTATAAGTTCAAGCCAATTAACCATTTGTTCCTCCTGGGTCAATTTAGCTTTGTCAAGTGCATGCATGTGACTGTTTCCCTGTTTAGTTATTGTTTTTCACTTCCTGTTTTATTTTGGTAGTTATTGGTCTCTCGTGTTTAGTTTTACATGTTTCTTCCCCTGTGTGCATGTGGATTTAATTTGGCGTCACCTTTTTTGATGTGTTTTGTTTTGTGGGTTTTCTGCAAACAGCTTCATTCAACAGCTTGCTTTCTGTGAATCCTGCCTGCCTCTTGCATCTACATTTTGCTTCCTCTACTTTTTACACTCCAAACTGTGTGTATACAGCTGACAGTCTTGTAAGGACACTAAAAAAAAGTCAGGAGATTGTTAGTCAACCCTAACTGTCTTATCTAATCACGCACTAGATGTGTGTGAGTGATATTATACTGTAACAGAAACAATTTTGCCTCATGTTAGCAATGGAGAAAAGTCAAAGATTCATTAGAGGTGATTTTCTTCAGACCTTGAATATCTGTAGCAAATTTCAGTACAGGAGGTTTTCTGTCTGAACCAGAACCTTAAAAATTATGGTAATGTAAATGTAAATGAATCTTTTAAAGGAATATTCAAACTCGTTAGCATTCGTCCTGTTTTTCAGGCTACACTAAAACAGGAACTAGAACTTTTTTGCATTCATATCTGATCACACTGACATGAGTTTACATGTGCTAATTAACTGATGATCTGTCCTAACACATTCTAACATACTATTAAAAATTTAGGCCCTACCTCTTCTAAGCAAACCCATGTATGTATAGTCATTTATCAACACAGAAATGAACCAAAAGGTATAAAAGTTGATAAAGAAGACTCGGGGGGGGGGGTCAGGGGTAGTTTTTTTTTTTTAATTTTAATAGCATGTTGAAGAAGCTTCTAAGGCCTGATTGGGGGAAAAAGGTTCTTGATATTACCTTTGCTTTATGGCTATTAATCCCTTAGAAGTGGATATTTTTTTAACATTATGTGGAAATAAGTCTATGTTCAAGGACTCCTTTTCTTGATCACGACAATGTGTCCAAGGGACAATATGCCTTTTTTTTCTTCCTTTCCATTTTTATACCGTTTCATAGCACTATTAGTTGGTTGACTGAACCACAGATGAGCTATGCTTTACAGAGTCCAAATTACACTAGAGCCATTTTTCATCCTGTGGAACTCTTCACAGGCAAAGAGCCATAGATGGGCTTGTTCACTTTCCTTATTTGTCCTTGTCTGCTGGAGGTTGCCGCTGGCTGACATAGCCTGAATTTAAGTGGACATCAATCTCGATAAAGAGGCAGAGCCCAGAGTAAGACGGAGCAAATAAGCATGTTTCATATCACAAACTGAAATATTAACCTCCAATATGAAGAAAAAATAATTGGCTCACGCTGTGGTTTCGAGGCATGGTGTCTTTTAGTTGTCTGTGTCTCTATCCAGTAAGTCACAGCTGTATGTAAAAACCTAAGCTCAGAATAGGACAAGATGTGTCTATTTGCATGGCTGTGTGGTGTTGATAACAAGATTTCCTCTGGCTGGCCAGTGGCCTATCTCAGTGCTGCAAAAGTGATGCAGGGAAAATTTGGCTCAGAGTGGCAGCTGTGCCACAGTGGACTGGACTTCCTGCACTCCTCATAAATGAGAGTCATTAATTCTCCATGTAGGCAGAGTTTTTCACATGTAGCGCAGGAGCCCGTCTCTCTATAGGACACAGCTATACCCTAGCCTCACTCAACCCAGACCCACATCTTATTCTCTAGCTCTCTTCTTTTTTTCTGCCTCCCCCCCATGAGTCTCTCAGCTTTCCTTCAGCTGTGTATAAAGACAAAGTTCCCGGGCTAGCTCTCTGTTTGTTGAGCCCAACTGATAAGTTGCAGATAAGTCACCAGTGCCGGGAAAGATTGCCATCGTTTTTGATCCTGGAGGCACACTTTTTTTTCTCGTATGATGAAATACAAGATGTTCCCAGTTGGCTCCACTGACCTAAATTTTCAGTGTTTGCAATTGACAGTTTTTAAGCTTATGCGTGAATTTAGATTTTTTTTTTTTTTTTACCTGTGTTTGTTTTTGTGTGCAGACATACCTGGGGCATTTGAATGAATTTACATCATAATCAGATTAAATAGCAACTAATATGGAAATCCCAAATTCAGATCTTTTTTAATAGAATATAAGAACACAAAAAGCAGTCAAACTACACTGCAGCGTACTATTAAAAAATCGTTCGCTAAAAATGATTGCTATCACTGTTAATAGATAAGCAGTAAGAATCATTTTTGTGGCTATTGCAGGTGTTTTTTTTACACCATATGGTTACACAGTTGTGCAGTTGAAGTACTGCTGTAGAAAATCATTTGGCACTGATGTAATCTGTATATTAAGATCTCAGCAAGAATCATAGGCCATTTGCAATTCACAGTGTAAACAAACAGAAGAGCTCTTCAAAGGCTCTGACTTTGACATAATTGGAAAGGAAATGGAAGCAGAGCTGAGCTAATGTTTCTCAGCTTTTTTCCTCTGCCATTAGTGATCTTAGCTCCCAGAAGAATGAAAAGTTGGACAGGTCTGCTATCAAAGCACTAAGTGTAATTTAGATTTTTTTTCTTCCTTTGTTTGTTTTGTTGGGGTTTTTTATATACAGTATTTGTCTACAGTGGGCAGCCACCTTTTTTTTTTTTTTAAGGTTGATTATTCTTTTTTTTCTCATGTTTTCTTTTCAGCCACCATTTTTGGTCTGTTCCCTGTGGAATATTATCTATTCTTTCGCAGTTTAGGAATACATTATTTTATTTTCATATGATGGGTGGGGTGGTTCGGGTAGCAAGCCAAAAGAAAAACATAATTTATTCTTCAAAAACCAACAAGCTACTTTTGGCATTTTGATACAGATTAAATAAACTGTTGAGGGAGTCCAGAGCATGTACGGTAAGACGTCATTGTTTCTGAAGGCTCCAAATGACAGGATGATCTTATTTAGTTGCGAAGTAATTATGGAGTACTTATCCGCAAACCAGTCTGCGGGTTTGTGAATAGAGCAACATGTCCTGTCCTGTCCTGTCCTGTCCTGTCCTGTCCTGTCCTGTCCTGTCCTGTCTGCAGAAACGGGACTTGCTTTGAATCAGAAGTTTGGTGATGTCCGGTTACCTGTGGCTTTCAAGTCAAACTCAATTTTGCCATCCTGCAGACTGTGGCGCATAAAAACAAATCAAGAGAACATCAGTAGTGTTTCTGTTTACTCACTGAGTCTCAAAAGGGCAACAGCAGTTTGCCTAATTAGTCTGAGCTAGTGTGAAATTTGCACCATACAGAGTTGTACATATTAAATAATTTGAATGCAGCATCCTTTTTAAATGCTTTCAAATGTGTTCATTAAAAAAACGATGAAAACAAGTGCAGATGATATGTTAAGTGTATCATGTTCAACAAGGCCTTCTGGCTTGTGTCCACACAATATTAATGAGCCACTGACCTTTTTCACAGTGAATGGAAATAAGTGCTTGGCTTTCAAAAGTTCTATTAAATCAATTACTCATCAGCACTATTCACTACATGGAGCCTAACAGCATTTTGTAGACTTGATTGAGTTGATCTACATAAAAATTGAATTTGCCTCAAGACACGTTCATGCTTCGTAAGTGTGTTTGCAGACTGAGGTGGGGAGGTGGTAAATGACAATACTGTGTAGCAATCAGAAGAAGATGCAGTAGTTTGCAAATTGTAAACTGTTTGGGTCCTTTTGTAAAAAGCTCTGCAATTATATAGCAAATATTGTCAGGTTTGTTTATTTGTTCATTTATGGTGATATAAGTCATTGAGAGCAAACACATCTAAACCTTTAAACCTGGAAGTATGTTTTTTTTTTTTGTATAAATAATGGATTAACAATTGTTGGGGAAATTGGCATATTTTTTCAGTCAATTAATTGTTTAATTATTAATTAGGGGTAGGCATAGCATTGTACTGTTAATACATTTAATACCATTTTATTTCTCTTTCTGTCATGTTTTTTTTTCTTACGGTGAAAGCCTAAAGAGCCCGAAACACCATCAACTCAACTTCAAAAGAAAGAGACAAATGAAAAATAAAAACTACCAGTTAGTCAAAACTGTACACTGCATCTGGAAAGCATAAACCCACATAAACAAAATGCAAGCAATTATAGCAGGTACATAAAAAAAGAGCCATTGCAGTTGCACACCTCTGAACTGAGCAGCACTGCAATGGAAGTGTTTTCTGGGACATGTGTGGAGTCTTGTCTTTGTTCTTGATGATTGTGGTTCCTGTGTTTACAGTGAATTTCTGGCTTTCTGTCAGTCATACAGTATTTTGTTTGCAAAACAATGTTACTAATGTTGGACTTTTACTCTCACTAATCATGTAAACAGGACTGTGTAATCTGACACGATCAGTCACCTTGTCGTGCAGTCATTTGTTGCACTGACAGTTATTTTTGTATGTGACTGCTTTACCACTTAAGCACCAATGCTAAGTGTGTGTTTGCACTTCTGCTCTTCTTCCTCCAACACCACACTTTTTTTTTTCTTCTAACAGATGCCATGCTGCTGGTGGCACAGAGGCTAGAGGGACCTTTCAACATTGAATCTGTCATGGAGCCTATTGATGTCAAGATTTCAGAAGCCATCATGAATATGCAAGATAATAGTGCCCAGGTCTCCTACAGGGTATGTCAATTAGGTACATTTCTCAAAGAACAAAAGTATCACTTCAGACAGGCTGTTGAAGCCCAAGTTTGTCACTGTATGAGGAATAAGCTTTGGTGGAAGTCATACTGGGCTGTGACTAAGGTGTGGATTACAACACGTTCTAATTATGTCCAAGTTTAGGCCTTGTATTTGAATTATATGTTTCAATTTGGTCAGATAATCTTAGTTCGACTAACAGTAGTTAATGTGTTTCCTGTGTTTTACTGCATTTTTCTTTGCCCACAAAATTGTAGACAGAAAGAAAAAAAAAATCTAGGTGGTTGTGAAGAATATTTTTCTGCCTGCACTGATTTGGATGCCAGTTCCCATTCAAAGCTAAATGCTCAGTTGCCTTTCCCATGCAGCAGATGCCGTTTTGTTTATGGCTTAAGTATATGTGGTGTTTTACCAGAAGCCCATAAAAATTTAACTCTACCAACTTAAATAGCACTGGTCATGGCTCCTAGTTGGATCACCTATCAACATGGTTACCTCAACTTGACGTAAAGCACTATCACACCGGTAGTCAGGGGTGAATCATTCACAAGACCTTATCCAAACAGTGTGTTTTACCTATTTTCTGCATCCCAAGTCATTTAAACCGCTGACAGCTGGGTGCCCATGTTCATGTAATTGCAGGTTTTTCAAGGCTGTGGTCAGCCAAAACCCGCAGGAATCACTAGGTCTGCCCGTGGTGTTTCGGATGTGTTCAACGCCCGCTTCAGGCCCTACAGCCCAGAGGAGCGGCCTACCACTGCAGCTGGCACAAGCCTAGACAGACTGGTAAGGAGACAAAAACCAATGCTGCTGTTTTCAGGCGAGACACTGCTTTAGTGTAAACATCATTTATCTTTCTGACTTGACACTGTTGATTAAAGCTGGTGATTTGCCATAGTAAGCCCCTGGAGCCGGAAATTAATTCTTTGTACTTGTCCTCCATTCAGACCTTTCTATCGATTTGTGTTTGTTAACGAATCAACAGCTTTACCCAAAGGCGACAGTCGAAGGTGTGATGTACTGCATTCAGTGCCCTTCTCATCTCTGTGCACTTGGCAAACAGAAATGAAAAGGGGGAAGAAGGGAAATGGATAGATTTTGTGAGGCTGACCATATCAATTCTTCCTTGAAGGTGCACCTTTATTTTCTGTCAGATAATCTGTATGTTTGTTCAATAGGGTCTTGATACGTGAATTTCCATCTCAAAGAACCTTGAGACCTGAAATGCTGCATCAGGGTAAAGGTTAACATGGGGGTGGCAGTCCAATTTGGCTGAGAGACAGCTCTAATCATGGATTACTCCTGCAGCAACACTGCCCTTCCTTTCTTATATCTAGCCTTGTTCATAGTGAATCTTTTCAAAATGGATGCTATGCTAGTAATATTTAACCTGAGCCTTGAAACATAGTAACATTTTTCAGTCTGTTTTGGTGAATGGCAGCTTCATTCATCACAGTTTTAAAAACCTGCCAAATTGCATGTCTTAGTTCTCTGTGTGAGGTTAATAATAGGTTATTTAGTTAATGGGTACGTAATTTGAAAAGCAGCCGTTTTTTTTTTTTTGTTTTGTTTTGTTTTTTGCCATCTGGCTCTTGAAATCCCACAACGACAAATGAGCTATTTATTTTATTCAATACTAATTACGGTTTGTTTGGGGGGGTTTTGCACAATCTAATTCATTCTCGATGCATTTTTGATGTCTTATATACAGCAGTTGGCTTTTAAGCTTTGTATGTCCATCAATGATTTCTCCCACCTACACTGAATTAATTAAGACTTTCTGTTTCCCTGCCTTTATGCTGCAAACCAGAGGATTGTTTGGAATGCAATGCAACACAGTGTAAGGTTCAATATTTTATTCTTATAATGTTTTCACTGGGACTGTTATCTACTCCTGTTTCATGCATTAACTGTGTGGAGAATTTATGTTTTTTTGCACTGTGTGGATGGGGGATGCATAGGACTGTATTCAAAGCATTAGAGATTTTCAGCAAGCAAGCTCTGGGACTTGTAAATCCCAGTGGTATGCAGCACTTGGTGTGCTAAGTGTCATACTCTCATTTTCATCTCACATGGGATTCAATGTCAAATGCTCTCATTAAAATGTTTCCTGTGATTTATTAGGTGCTCTAATGCAAGAACTCTTCAGAGCTTGATAATGTGGTGTATTGTGGCATCAAAGTGTCAGCTGTTAAGCACAGTGTTTTACAGTTGAGTGGCTAACACCGCAGGGATTGTTGAACACATGCCATGGTGTCCTCAGCTAGTGAAGATTCCTCCCTGAGATCCAACGTAAATGTTCATCAACCGCCGTATCTATTCGAGACACATCCCAGTCCAGAAAACACTCATTGCCGTAGCTAATAGAGTTAACTCCACAAGGATCCCAACCAGTCAGCAAATGACCTGCTCCGTTACAGCTGACAGAAGGGAGAGCTGTGAAGTCTTGGTGGGGGAGTGTCACAGGCAGCAGCAGCTACGATGGTACAGTGATACAGGGGCACCAGACTGCTCCCGAATAACTAGGCAATAAGCCTCCTTAGAGCTTCTCGCAAAATGGAGCTCAGTGGCAAGAGCTTATTTTTGACATGCTATAACTAAACCAGTTTACATGAGCAGAAAATTCCATTATCAACATTCCCGAGGAGTCCATGCTGATCTGGCCACAGAAAGCTACAAATTGTTGGTTTTCTGTAATATGCTGTATTATGTGCTGTTTGGCTTATGAACAGTAAAGGAAAATCCTTGAGTTATCTTTCAGTTTGGTCCAGCTCACATCCATTGCTCCAGTTCAGAATCACTGCTATGCTTCCCACAGATTTGTTTGCCTTTGGTAGGCATTTTAAATATGTATAACATGTAACACGCATACTCAGTTATATTGGCTCATAGTCAAATATGATACAACACTGATCAGATTTTCATGGCAACTTTTGAGGGAATCAAAACAATCTGTTAGCAAACACTTCCAGCAGATACTGAGCAACATTTGCATAATTCAACCAATTTAATGAGACCCTCTCCTTTTAGCTTGGTTTTAGGTCTCCAGTGAGTCCCAGTGGGAATATCTGGCCCTTTATATAGCTGCTTCAGTCAGTTGTTTAACTAGACTTTGCCTGTCTGGTGTTTGATGCTGACCAGACAGATAATAGTGTTCTCACTGAAAACACTAAAAGCCTGGTCTATCTAAAAGTAACACTTATGAGAGCTGTGAGAGAGGGAACAAAACCAGTGAAAGTGTAAGCTGTGACCCTAACAATTCAAGATATTTCTTTTTAACTTCTGTTTTCACTGCTGTATCTTCCATTTTAAAATAGTCCTTGAATTTTGTAGTATGACTGGTTTGAGACTGGAAATCTGTATACACTCATGCACCATCATATCAGTACACTCCCACTTCCATGTTTTATGGTCACCACTTTGCAGTCACTGTTGTAGTCCTGACCAGGTTCAAACATGCTGGATACAGTGTGATCCAAAGACATTTATTTGAATCTGGCTCATTTCATCTTGCACTTTTCTCCTCCTCTTGGCGCATTGTTTTGCTCTTGGATGGCATACGAAAAATATGCTATGTCATTATGTATTATTGCTACATTTCCTTTTCTTTTTGTGTGCGTCACTTCACACCAGGAATGACATCCTAACCCTCACCTTCTCACGTGTCATTTAATGTCATAAAATGGCACACAAAAAGCTGAAAGTGCATAGATGTGACATCCGAATTTCCATGAAGTGTGAAGTTATTTATACACAATCCCACTTTAAACTAAAACATTCTCCAAAAAAAAAAAATTCCCTGTGTCAAGTTTCCCTTCTGTTTTTCAATGCAACATTGCATAAAAGCAAACTTTCACTTGGCACACTTTCACTTTTCACTGCACCTTCTGTTATTAGTCAAGTGTCTCTTTCTATACCTTTATACTTATTAACCCCTGCTGCAGTTGTGTTGCAGCTTATACTCAGTAGCTTATTGATGCTCTTGTGATATTTCCAATTTTGAGTGTTAGTGCCACTGTTTATTTATTTATTAATTTTTCTATGGTGCATTGAAACAACCTGTGATTAAGGTGTTCATGTGTACTTTTATAACCTTGTTCATACATTTTGCTTTGGAAATCGGGATTTTGTGTTTTGATTCAGGTTTCCTATTTACATGATAAAAAACAAGCAAAAAAACGTCTTATAATAAATGCCTGGCAGTATATTAAATATCAAGAGCTGAATGAAGTGCAGACTTTCAGCTTTCAGCAACTGAAGGTAGAAGCAGTAAAGCCCTTCATTTCGAGGGAGGAAACATGGGTTCTAGACACCAGTCGCTGAATGCAAAGGCTTTTTTATCCAAGTATTGAAAAACAATCCTTGTATTGAAAATTATCTTTGTTAAATTACTTTTGAGCCTTTGAAAATGTGGGGGTGGGGGGTAAAAATGGATGTAATTCCTCAACAGTTAATGTAGTACTTTTGTTAAACCCCTTGTGGTAAGGATGAAAGCCTGCACTTCAATCACATCTTGATTGCTGGATTTGAAATCCACTGTGGTGGTGTACAGAGGCAAAATTACAAAAGTTGTGTTATTGTCCAAATACTTTTGGATCTGACTGCATATTATACACTGCCTGGCCAAAAAAAAAAGGTCGCTACCAAAAAAAAAAAAAAGGTCACACTAATATTTCGTTGGACCACCTTTAGCTTTGATTACGGCATGCATTCACTGTGGCATTGTTTCGATAAGCTTCTGTAATGTCACAAGATTTATTTCCATCCAGTGTTGCATTAATTTTTCACCAAGGTCTTGCAGTGATGATGGCAGATTCTGACCACTGCACACAGCCTTCTCCAACACATCCCAAAGATTCTCAATGGGGTTGAGGTCTGGACTCTGTGGTGGCCAATCCATGTGTGAAAATGATGTCTCATGCTCCCAGAACCACTCTTTCACAGTTCGAGCCCGATGAATCCTGGCATTGTCATCTTGGAATATGCCCGTGCCATCAGGGAAGAAAAAAATCCATTGATGGAATAACCTGGTCATTCAGTACATTCAGGCAGTCAGCTGACCTCATTCTTTGAGCATATAATGTTACTGAACCTAGACCTGACCAACTGCAGCAACCCCAGATCATAGCACTGCCCCCACAGGCTTGTACAGTAGGTACAAGGCATGATGGGTGCATCACTTCACCTGCCTCTCTTCTTACCCTGATGCGCCCATCACTCTGGAACAGGGTAAATCTGGACTCATTAGACCACATGACCTTCTTCCATTGCTCCAGAGTCCAATCATTATGCTCAAATTGAAGCCTTTTTTTTCCAGCTAGCCTCACTGATTAGTGGTTAAGGCTACACAGCTGTTCAGTCCCAACCCCTTGGGTTCCCTTTGCATTGTGCGTGTGGAAATGCTCTTACTTTCACTATTAAACATAGCCCTGAGTGCTACTGTTGTTTTTCTTCAATTTGATTTCACCAAACGTTTAAGTGATTGCCGATCACGATCATTCAGGATTTCTTTCCGGCCACATTTCTTCCTCAAAGTTGATGGGTCCCCACTATCCTTTCAGATTTTAATAATGTGTTGGGCAGTTCTTAACCCAATTTTAGTAGTTTCTGCTTGATACACACCAATGATTTGACCCTTCTCAAACAGACGGACATCTTTTCCACGACCACGCGATGTGTCTTTTGACATGGTTGTTTAAGAAATGAGAAGCAACTCATTGCACCAGTTGGGGTTAAATAACTTGTTGCCAGCTGAAAGATAATCGCCCATGCAGTAATTATCCAATAGGAGGCTCGTGCCTATTTGCTTAGTTAAATCCAGGTGGTGACTTTTTTTTTTGGCCAGGCAGTGTATCAAGGCCGTTCCAGCTGTTGACCGGTTCAGTTTACAGTGGTCGACATTGGATGAGTGTATATGTTTCAGATGCCTCACTCATCTGCTGTGAACTCAGTCCTGCATTTTACCTCCAGCTGTCAAACCTCTGTGTAAAACTGGTTGTCAGCATCCAGCAGACAAACTAAGGCATGGCAAGGCCATGTAAAAAAAACTGCCCTAAAATGCATGAGTGGCTCTGTTATATGAAGTTATATTTGTGTGTATTTCTGTCGATGGTCTGCAGTTGACAAAACAGCTTGTAGCAGCGACCACCTGCAGATAGAGAAGAGGGTATTCTTGATTTTGTTAGATCTGTATGTATCAGCGCTGACTTCTGGGATTAATAGAATTAATCTGTTTTTTAATTATATGTATATCTATATTATATGTAAATGATCAAAGTTCATTATCAAGAAAAAGAAAAGAAAAATGCATTATTGACGGTATAGTTACCGTCAATTTATGACTTATTTATTAAAATCAGTTAGTTATGGAGTGGTATTTATGAAATCATCCCTCACCCTACTGCACTGTACCTAAATATGTTTTTAGTCAAAAATTATTTTGAAGATTTGTAGAGTAGTCACACTACACGTTTTTCTCACTGAAAAATTTGGTCACAATTCTCTGCACATCAAAGTAAAGAAAATATATCTGGAGATTGGTACAGTTGAGCAGTATTACAGTAAAGCACCACGGTCTTACCTCATGATTCTTCACAGTGGGTACTGTATGTATTAATTGAAACTCCTGCCTTGTTTTTACCTTAGTGCTTAGTGGTGTAAAGGTGCAGCTAGTAGCTGTCTCGTGCCATCATTAGTGTGATGGTATTTATGTGTTCATCGTGCAGCAGTGACATGACTGGGTTTCCTGCAAGAATACGTCTCTGTTGTCCCGCACACTGGCCTC
Source organism: Archocentrus centrarchus (assembly GCF_007364275.1). Lineage (NCBI taxonomy): Eukaryota > Metazoa > Chordata > Actinopteri > Cichliformes > Cichlidae > Archocentrus > Archocentrus centrarchus. The sequence goes on along the minus strand of NC_044366.1, from coordinate 19,454,268 downwards.
GTTTACATTCTGGCACAAGATAATTATCCATGACAGTGACACTGCTCAGGCCTGTGAAAGTTGACAGCAATTTAAAGTGTCCTTTGATAAGAACTTCTTGTTTGGATTCACTGCTAAGTTTGAGAGTTAAAGAATGAGGAAGGGATGGCGGGGAGTGCCTGTGTTCATTTCTTCTGTTGCCTATAGAGGAGCCTGGAGGAGCGGGCCCACCTCCAGCTCAATGAGCCATGACTGTTTAATTGCCTGACATTCTGTCAGAGTACACACCCTCAAAGCTCTGAGAGAAATGGAGATTTTAAAGTCAAAAGAGGGGATAAAGGCGCAGCACACTGTCAGGCTCAGAGGTGCATTAAAGATAAGAAGTGGAGCTTTTAATTTGACATTTGTAACAAGTTTTGTGCAGTTCAATTTTAGTGTAGTTTTATAGCTCCTTTTTTGTCCCCTTGTGTAATGCACAGTTCACAATTTATATGTATGGCAATATAGCACAACAATGAGAGCAAGGCACAAACAAGGCTAGACTGCAGAAAGAGCCAGTAGGGAACAATAAAAAAAATAAATATATAAAACCTTTGATTCATGAAATTTGTTAACATAGTACTGGACCCTCTTTTTGCATAGCTTTCGGAAGATATTTCAAATGTATTATATATTTATATATTTAAAAAAAAAAACAATCAATAGATAAGACATCACTGATGATTACAATAAAATCCATGCACATAATGACTGTTTATCAATAAATGTAAATTAATTTAGCAAGAGCAAGTTCCACCATTCTGGAATTTGTTGAATTTTAAGAAGACAAACATAATTTACGCTGTTTATTTACCACAACTTTCAGATTTGTTTCAGTCGGTTCATTTCACATAAGACAAGGTCATCTTGCCACAAGAATCTTGCAAACAGCAAGTAAATCTCAGAGTAACAATAGACAGAAAAGGGGAACAAAATACCCTGTTCTCAACTTGAGCACTCCCTTTTTGCATTACAAATGGTACTTGTAAAATCATGCTCCCACCAAGATGTTTGTTTTTCCCATTCCTTAATATTCTAAATGAGCAAGTACTTTTTTGTTTTTCTCTCCACACCAACAAAATAGCTTGATGACTGCACACATCAAATGGAAAAGCTATAATTGTAAATAAATTATAGCTCCTCTTTTTCTTTCCTCTTTTTCCACTGCTGCATAGAGCAAATATTTTTGAAAACCAAAGTCAACAATCAACTGTGGCAGGTGACCCGATGACCGAGTGGTTAGGGCATATACCACGTGGGTAGCAGTACCGCAAGCTGTGAGCCTCTGGTTCTGCTAAAATATACTTGTCCAAACTCGCTGCTGGATAAACTATATAATAGTGCCACTGTGAGTGCCTGAAATCTGCAATCACAATTACAATCACAATTGTTTTTGGAATTGGGGTTATAGTTTGGCATTTTTACATTAGAATTTCTTGTTTCTTCTTGGTTAACACATTCTGTCTGATAAGGGTTAAGTGATAGAATAACAATACCTGCTTTACTGAAAATCAAACATTCTTGTCTTGTCTGTGGGAGGCCTTAAAGTTTCTGCATTACATCTATGAAAGCTGAATAATGCTGATTGCCTTCCAGACTAATTGTGTTGTTTCAAAATCATATTTGCTACATGCACATGTGTGCTAATAAACTCAAACATGAGGTGAGGACTCAAATTCTGGAAATGCCATGGTTCAGACCTGGAAGATGGGGGGGGGCATGACAAACAAACAAAAAAAAGAAGTCATTCTGCATAGTGAAGGTCAAACATCCCAGTAAAAAACACATCCCTCTCACTCCCATATTAGTTTGTTCCTTTTCTGTCCCCCTGTGCATTTCAGTAGGTGGAAGGACATCGGGTCAGAAATCATTATAGTCTTCTTGGTTAGCCCTAATAATAAGAAAAGATGGTAGCATGGTGGATCAATGGCTGCCCAGCAGCAAGCAAGTTTTGCACTTGTGATTTTGTTTACCTTAGATGTTGAAGTTCCTCTGAACCAAAGCATGCAGGTCAATAAATAGCTGTTAGGTGTGACTGTGTGATTGTCTGTGTTTGTTGGCTGTGTGACAAGTGATCTGTCTGGGTTCCTTTTTTATGCTTATAGCAAATACATGGGCTCTATCCCTGCATGATTCGAATTAGGAGTGTAGGAAGAATGTGAATGACTGAATAAAAGATTCAAAAGGCAGCTGTTCAGCTAGATTCTGGTGATTTGTCTGGATTGCCAACATGCACACTGAAGCTCCTTTATGTGAGGTGGAAATGAAGATGTTGGTTTTTTTTCTTAACTTTCAAATTTGGATCAATTATCATTTAGTCAGTGCACGAATAACTGTGAATGCTCATGTGCATTATCTTTGTTTCTCACATTCTTTGCCATGTTCAGTAGGAAACACTAACATCCATGTGTGGTTTGTGAAGTCACTTGTCAAGAAAAAAAAAGAAAACATAGCCTCTCCTTTTCAAAATCTTGACCCTAGCATTATATTTCTGCCATCCGGGGATATGACAAGCCACTGAAACATTCTTGTTTTGGATACAGCCTAATGGAAGTAAAGTGGGCCTGTCCACAGCTCCTTTCTCTGAGTTGTTTTATTTACTGACTCTTACCCAAGCCATGCAATTATGGAGATTCCACAGATTCTAGCATAACTGATACTTTCCCTAAGACCACACAAAAATAAACAGTCTGGCAGTGCATATGTGGCATGATACTTCAGGACACTGTTTGACCATAAATGCAGCAAATGTCTAGGCAAGGGGTGGCACTCATGCATGAATATTAAAGCCCTTAAATTAAAGCCCACCAAATGTAGTCTATATCTTTTAAATGTAAGTCACCACCTCTACACCACCTGAAACCAATTCAGTCCAACCCAAACACTGTATCAATTTATTATGTGAAAATGGGGTTCATTAGTGACTCAATGATGGCTGTTTTAGAAGACAAATAATCACCTTAAAATGTTTGTGAACAGTACCTTTTTCAAACAAACTACTGGTACAGTTCACAGTTGTTGTGCTAGGGATGAAACAAAGGAGCAAACCAAAAAGAACCAGAACAGGCAACTCTTTGTTCACAAAAAGATCAGCTGTGTTTACTGTTGGTAAGCTAAAAGAGAATGTAACTCTCATTTGCAAGCATGATCCTCTGGTTAGGTTACAAATTTGTAAACCTGTGGCATTGCACCACATGCAGATATTCTAAAATTTACAATGGCCGGAAAATTTTAGAGCCACTGGTACATGTGCATTGTTCTCTGTGTGTGTGTGTGTGTGTGTGTGTGTGTGTGTGTGTGTGTGTGTGTGTGTGTGTATGTGTGTGTGTGTGTGTGTGTGTGTGTGTGTCTCTGGTTGTTGTCAAATGGGAAACTGAGAAACTGGATCTGCTCTGGGATGACGTTACGAGATTCTGGGATTTCTCAATAAAATCTTTTCCCTGCAGAAACCCAAGATTTGTGCATTTAGCAGATTTTTTTTTTTTTTGCATGTTATACAGTATGTTATCACCTTAATTATCTGTTGAGAGGGTATTAAATGTGCAGTGTTCAATGCAGATATATATTTTTTTCTTTTTTTTGTTTGTCATACACAAATATATGAAAAGAAATACAAATTGTTCAGGTCACAGGCTCTGGATGAGGACCTCAAATGCACTGGCAGGCAAAATGAAAATGTAAAGCATACCTTTAATGAATCTCCAAAGAAAGGGTCCAAAGGAAAACAAAGTACAAAAGGTAACAAAATCCAGGGTAAACACAAGAGCCAGACAGCTCTGAGATGATAGGCAGGCAACAGTAACTTAAATAACAATTTGTGACAACCAAAGTATGCAGAAGAGCATCTCTGAATGCACAAGACCTCCACACCGTGTGGTCTTCTGCTGCTGAGAAGATTGCAGCTACGATCTGCATGGACTCACCAAAATTGCACAATAAAAGAAAAATGTTGCCAGGTCTGACGAGTCTTGATTTCTGTTGCAACATTCAGATGGAAGGATCAAAATTTGCCATCAACCAACCAACCAACCGATATTGTTTAACAAAAATAAAACACAAGACTATAGGTGTATGGAGGCCAAATTTACATACACATCAGCCATCTAGCTTGTTGGCTTTAAATAAAATATTAAACCCTGGTGGTACTGCAACTTACTGCTACTTCAACGTGCGTGTCCATTTCATGCCTAGGACAGGCAAAGCCTGAAACCTACACAGTGCACCAGCGTGTCTATTACTTTCCTGTGACATCGGGTTGCATAAACTACATGTAAGCGTGGAGCTGTAGGATGAGTTTCCATTATTTCTGTTCTCTGTCAGTTATGTGAATGTGTTTGTCAGGAGTTGTAAATGTTAAAAAAATAGTAATGAGGCTATACAGAAAAGCTTGTGGCGCTTTCATTGATTTAAAGATGAAGCACTTAGTTTGCTCTCAGTGACTGGGTTGATTCCCAGGCTGACAATATATATGTGCGTGGGAAGGCAGAGCCCATATCTGATATCTTGCTTGCGGTACCACTGTAGACATATTTATTCATTGAAAAGAGCATTTAGTGCTTTTGGATCTGTGTGAAGGAGTTTTGTTTTTGTTTTGTTTTTTAAAGCCAGTCTGTGTGGCCGTGTTACATTCTAAATGAGTTTTTCCCTCATGCACACTATTAGGCATACTGTACAGTCTAGGCATACTGTAGTGCCCCATTTCTGGTGGAGGTGGCACCTTTCAGGTGACCAGTAACCACAAGCATTAAATCAGACACTGTTGTGACTGGGAGTATGGTTCTGTTGAGTAAGTATACCTTTTTAGAAGGAAAAGGGAGTTGTTTATGTAAATGAGTAAGAAGTAGAGGCCACTTTGAACACACAGTCACTACAGGACTTCCTATTAAATTACGTGTATGATGAACATCCAGCGACATTTCCCATAGTGACACTTCTCAATCAGGCTATCAGGGAACCACATCTGACAGTAATCCAATGCTTTATGACCTTGATCCTACAGTGATAAAAAAAAATACATTGCACATGGTGTATTAGGGCAAAAGGTGCAACAAGCATAGAATACTTATCATCCATGTGTTACTGTTGTCATTCACAAAGCAGCACCAGTAATGTTGTCAACAAGGTGGGTAGAATAAGAATGCTGTCTCACTGTTAGCCAGGTTGAATAAACATTATAGGCTAAAAATATAAAGAACTATGAAGTACAAGTAATGCAATTTCACCAGATGGATTTATTCTTCAAGACAATTTCACAACAATCTTAATGCATACATAAGTGCCTATGGGTATAAGACAAGGGGTATCACTCTGGAAACCACTTCTGATAATTTAAGGTAATTTACATTCTCCAAAGCCTGAGGTGGTTCAAATTAAATTTCAAAGAGGACAAAACTGTGGTGTGTATCACAAAGTGAGTTCTGGGCTTATCAAAGTTCAGAAAAGTACATTTTAGAAGGCTTTCAGGAGCTGGCTTAAGAGAAAAATGTTCTACACTGGGAAGAATGAAGAATGAATGAGAGAGCATGTCTTTAGCAATCAAATTAAAAAATATATATATTTGAATAAAATTATAGAAAACTGCCCAAAATGGGCAAAAACTGGGGCATTGAACAATGTCTGCCATTGTCAGACAAGGTGCACCAGGAAAAACACATAATGGAGCTATAAGAACAAAATGAGAAGTGCAAACAAAATTTTTATACAGCAACTATACAAACATGATTCATCCTGTTTTTGCCATGCTATACTTCAAAAAAATCAAAAGGACATTTAGAGAAGAATGCTTATAAAAAGCAGCAATTACAGCTAGAAAGACAAAAAATACCCTGTCCTGGATTATAGGTATAACAGTATTAAGGGACTACATTGGCCTTTCTGACCAAAACCACAGAACAGTGTTGTACAAGAACATATTCTGTGACAAGAAACTTTACATTCAAATTTTTTTTTTCAGTTGCTTTTTGAGCATTTTAAAAACAGCGTGCACTCCTCGTGTGCAGTCATTCATTTTGGTAAATGTGGGCCCTGACTCTGTTTGGGTTGCTGGCTTGCAAAGTCATGTGATGATGAATCCATCTTTTTAGAGTAAAAAGACAAAATATAACAATATGAAAAAATTTAGAGCATTTAATAAGCCATGAGTGCAGTTCATTTACCATGTACTCTGTCTACCAAATACTATGCCAACATTACTATATTTAAATCTATATACTATATTTATTAACATGCTGTTTGTTAGAAGACTTGTTTTAATTGTAGGGTGAACAAACAGCCGCTTTTATCATGTATCAGTAAAAGGGTGGAGCATTTTCTAAGCTTTAAGTGATGTGCTATGTTCTTGTTTTGTCTTCATTTTTGAGTTGAGCCTTGGATACAGAGAGGCAATCAATACTGGCACAACAAGGTCTCCAAGCCACCTCTGAGACTTTTGCAATCCAAAAGGCCACACCAATCCAGAGTGGTTTCCCTGATAATTTGCAGGTAGCAGCAATGCATTATTAAATGCTTGACTTTGTCCGAAGTCAGTTCTGCAATCATTATAATTCACTGTGCTTTTAATAGCCCTTATTATTTTTTTCTGAGAAAATACAAATATCTAATGTATAAATGCATGCAGAACACATTACATCTGCAGTCCAGTTGGATTTATGGATCTCTGCCAGATGCGAAAGCACAGCTTGTCTACAAGTATATACTGTATATACCTAACAAGTTAGAAAGGTCACATTATGCTGCCATTTCCTGCAGTCCAAAGTAGGCCTATATATATGGCAAAGATCCAAAGACAACCAACCCTCTGGCACGGAGATGCACAAATTCCATTACATTTGCGATCTAGTTTACAAAAATGCACATACTTTATGTTAACAGATGGGAATAAGATAGTTGTAATGATGGGAATGGCATCTGAGTTTCTGGGGCCGCAGACAGCTGAATGTTGCAGTTGCTACAGCTGCTCTGAAGCTGCATATGAATTTTACGAAACCATAAACATGGTTTATTAAACAAAGAGAGGCACAGGAAGGGAAGTCAGTAAAGACTGCAGATATTGGAAAATGCATTGTATAATAAAAATGAGCTCATAATAATTGAACTAAAATGATGAGGTTTTTTATATATATATATATATATATATATATATATATACACCTCAATAACTCTGTTTTACAGTTCATCCCTTCTCTAAGTTATAATCTAAGATAAGCCAGCTGCCAAAACAATATTTTTTCACAAACACTGATTTTCTTTAATTTTTTCCATATAATGTCCATTTTTTCCTTATGGACTAATGCTGGTGCCATAAAGGCTCTGCAACATTTCATATGTGTCAATTCATTAATGAGGCGCATTGGCCCCATTACACTCTATGCCACTTACATCTCTGGGGAGCAGGGGTAGCAGGGGAAAGCAGCCTTGCCAATGATTGTTCTGTTTTCCACAGAGCATAGCTTCCCTTTAATCATCTCCCTTTTTCAAAGTTCGCCTGTCGTAGCCTTGGGCGAATCACATGCACAAACTCACCCCTGTTTCATCAATATTCTGTCATTTTTTCTCACCACGGGATCATTGTGTGATACATTTGCTCACTATGATAAACCATATTGCCTAACTGTGTAGTTACCATGGGACTGAACAAATGGTTTGAGGCAAGAATACTTAAAATGGGCCATGACAGTCCTGTTCATTGACACCATGTAAGTACAACATAAGCTACATCAATACAGTCATTTATAAGGGAAATACTTAATCACTGTGTGTGTGTGTGTGTGTGTGTGTGTGTGTGTGTGTGTGTGTGTGTGTGTGTGTGTGTGTGTGTGTGTGTGTGTGTGTGTGTGTGTGTGTTATGTGCAGAATCCAGTATGCATAAAGCTTAGTAAGTTTGGGCTTTAGTAGCATATTATTGTATTGTGTATTGACTCATGACTATTGAAGTATCACTTCAAATGCCCCTAAAATCGCAAGGGGTACCAGCATCATTTTTTTTCTGTTATTGCTATTCACAATTTAATATAATTCACTGTATAAAGTGATCAAATCTGATAAATTTAGCCTTAAAAGGCCAACGATGTTGGTTCGTAATTATGCGTCTTACACTTTTATTTTTGGAGCCAGTGTTTTGTTTTGTTTTTTTTCCACGTGTTTTTCAAGGTACACAGAGATTCACTGTCACATTAAATTAAAGGCATGATGAACTGTTTCCTCTACAACAGTTATGAAGTCTGTATAATGTTGAAAAATAAAGTTATGCCTCCAGGGTATTACAGAAGCAAGCACTTAAATTCAGTTCAGCTTCCTCTCTCTCTGTAGTATGGAATCAAAACTTAATTTTACAACATAGTAAGACAGCGTGGTAGCAAATCTAGTTGAATGCTCTCGCGCAATCGCATCAATGCAATGTACAGTATTGATTTAAAGCAGAAGTTTTTAAATCAGTGTTTGTGCTGCAGTAATAAGTGATAAATATTCATTAGCTTCGTTTATTGCCTCATATCTTTTCCACAGTTTCTGTCAGGTATATAATTAAAATGGATCTCGCAGCATTTTCACTAATGTGTGAATTCCAGGCTGCAAAATCAAAACGAATGCAAAATAATAGCCAGATTTGTGTAACAATGCAGTTTTACTTTATTTCAAGTATTCGCTCACAGGAAACTGCATATTAACAATCTGACAGCGCTGTCACCAGGAGATATAAGAAACAGAGGCTTCCCTGGTTTGGGCTTTGTTGGGGGGGTTGTCAAATCATGTGGCAGATTTCTACCAGGACATAATCAGCCGTAATCAAGTTAAACGAGGAGGGAGTTAAAGAAAGTGCTGCAGCCCACAGAATGATCCTAAAAAATTGATTTAGCATGAACACATGGTGTGTAACCCAGCAGTGGGGGGACAGAAGCCATCGCTCCAATGTCACATCAAGCCACATTTTAGCTGGCTGCGATGTTTTCTAACCATGATTTGCTTTGGTGTACGATTTTCGTCTGTGTGCAAGATAAACAGCCGAGTGATGTCTTTAGTCTCATCTGTTGTGAAGTCACAAAGGGGAAACATTATTTGCTTTTGCCCTCTGTTGATGGATATTGATTGGATGAAAACAGCCCACATCTATATGCAGTCTGGTAGTTACCTGCTCCAAGCAACACTGCCAGTCACCTTTGAGGCAAATGTTTCCAGACAAGGACAAAGGAGACGCGACAATGTGGAGACGACTGCTACTCAAAACATCATCACAGAGGTCGTTTACTTGGTGTGCTTTAGGCTAACCAAAGTTATTTCTACTGAATCAATTTAATAATATGCTAAAAGTGCTTTAAAGCCAGATGGCTGGTCTTGGTTGAGAGAATCTGCTGTTTATGGGTTGACTTGAACTGATGAGGAGGATTTTATGACATGTTGGACACCAGATTTAATAGCCATATCCGGGGACTCACACCCACAGGGACTCGGTCTCCTGTTACTTGACACTGTGACAGATTGATTTGTTGGCAACCTTAACACAAAAGAGTGCGTTAGTTTTTTCAGTTTGAGTTAAAAACTATAACTTGATCAGGATTGTGATGAAGAGGCAAAGTTATTCCTACTGCAGCCTTCCTCCTTGTGAGAAACTATTTGGTCCGTCCTCAAATTGGTCACTGGTCAGAGAGAGACTTGTGGCACGGCCAAGGTCTTGGTATGAGCAGAACCGACTCCCTGACCCCTGTAATTGAGATGCAGGAAGAATACTGCATTCGTATCAAATGAAAAACTATTTTAACGCAGACAGGAGGAGCAGTTGCCAGGGAAAATAAGTTGATCGAGGAGTTGTCTGCCCCTTGTGGTTTAGTGGTAAGACCTGCTGTCGAGTCTATGATTAGATTGAACATGCACTAATTTAGCACAGACTTGCAGTAGATGGATATGTGCCGTGTCAAGCAGTGATGACAACCCCCAGATATGTGCTTATAAAAAGGACTAGTTGTTAATTTAGCAAGATAGGTGTTCATTACAGAGAGAGAGAGAGAGAGAGAGAGAGAGGGAGAGAGGGAGAGAGGGAGAGAGAGGAAGGGAGATGTACCAGCTGACTGAAAAGCCAGGGGACACACTCTGCACAGGTCAGCTTGGGCAGCACTGTGTGTGTGCGCGTGTTTGAGAGCAAAAGTTATGTAGTCTGGCCACATATTTCTTTTTTACTGAAAGGCACATGCAGCATGTCCAGACATCATTCCACAGCCAGATAAGAGCTTAGGGCCCTGACATTGTGCTGTCACTAGGAGTGTGACTGCAACTTCAAAGCCAGCGACACGTCAGCTTTTGATCTGAGAATAGGCAAGGGCGTCTGAAAACCACTGGTCAAAGTACAGTTCACTCGCTTTTCTGTTCTGAGCTGAGAGATGGCACACAGCTTTCCATACTGTTAGAGAGCCACAAGAACTTGGGATCTGCCTGTCTGCACACTCAGCTGTGCCCACAGAAAAACAGGACGGGTGATAAATATTGTAAGAAATACTTTAAGTGTTTGCAGACACAAAGACTTTAAGCCCGTTAACACCAGTATCACATATGGTTGATTTTTGAAAATGATTGTTCTCTGTAACCATTTCCTCATGCTCGTCCGTTTGAGCTTGCCGATAGCTTTTTTTGCAGCGAGGAAAACGTATATCCAGGCTGTTTGGGCAGATTTCATCTGGGGGTGAAAAAGGCGAGTTTAAAGGTGAGGTTGTGTTTGGATCATAGCACGCTAAGCTGTGTGAGCTGTAATACATTACAGGCTACTTTTCATTGCTGTTTACTGCTGAATTTATCTTCTGTGGTTTAGTGTTGCTAAATAAAATCCCAGTTTACCTCTTCCTGTGGAAATAAGAGACATTAAGAGACAAAAAGAATTGGACGTGCAATTAAATGCATGCGTTGAGTCACTGTGTCAGAAAAGACCACTTTCCTGCTCATTAATATTCGGAATATTTCAAATGAAAGCATGGATAAAAGAATTCAATATGGAAAGGTTAGAGAAGGCTGAGCTTATTCTGTATATCACATTTGGAAGGCACCTGAGGCTTTGCCCACAAATCTCCTTTGAATGGGAGTTCTGGTGTAAGATCACGGGTCAGCTAGCCATGAAACTTTCTCTTACATTTAGAACTAAAGTGAGAACAGAAAAAGACCAAAAAAAGAGTGGGGACCTTGCAGAGTCACAGCAAGTAGGTAGAGAGAGCACAACACAATGAAGTAATATATGGTTCCTGACAGGAAGCAGGGCAGTGGGGTAAAAGAAGAAAAAAATACAACTGAGTAGGAAAGTAGAGAGTGAACAGTGATGCTGCAGTGGTTTAATTAAGATTTAATTCAATACCTAATTATATATCTTCAGGTTTAAGCTATGGAAAAGATCTTTAAAAGATAAATGTGGTCACGCTCTTCTTTTATTATTATTATTATTGTCACCAAATTCATGAAAGGACCAAAACCTGCAAAAAAAATTAATCCTACGCATAAATATTGGTCTGGAAGCCAAATCCTGATTTAGCTTATTCTTTTTGTGCAGCGAAGCCCCATTGTATTTATTTGTTTGCTTTAATTAAGATATATTATTCAACCATACCATTGCACTGGGTAGCATGTATCTTAAGAGCAATAAATAGGGCCCATTTATTGTGGATGTATATGCTGCAGTTGCAAGTATCCATTCATTCACCAAATGTGGATTAATCAGCCAATTTAAATTGTACTCAGCAAATAAACTCCTGCTTCAGAGGCATTTGTAACTGCAGTGCCCGGTTGCTGTAGGAAATTCATAAGCCTATTTTAAAAGTTAAACAACACGCACTTACATCTTTTGACTAAACAGTGGAGGAGAGGCCAAATGCACCGGGCACAGCTGGGAAGTTGGAAGGTACCGAGTGACTGAGGGGCCGAGTACCACCTGCTTGGTTTTGTGCCATTCAGTAAAGTTATTTTTCATTTAGTATTGAAAACAATAAACTGTTATAGTTATTAATGAGAAGCACATTTAAAGGTATGCGCTTCCACAAAGCTCTGGCATCACTGCGCCTTTATAGAATATAGATGATATGATGTATAAAACAGAACAAGAGCAAGGCCACATACAGCCCAGTAGGATTAGTCTCAAAGACCTTTAGAGTGTAGGAAATATATATATTTAATTGCACTGATCTTTATTTCAGTGCACACAGTGTAGGATATATACTACATATTATAGAACATACAGACAATATATCATCATCAGAGAAGATGGTCTAATAAGCGTTCAAGTAATTTATTTAAATAAATATGTGTTTTGAATAAAAATCAAAGCTATGTTTCTTTGCTGATCTGTCAAAGTTAAAACATTAAAAAAATTATTCAGAAGAGATCATTGAGTGGAAAACATCTGTAGAGTTAACATTTGAAGAGAATTCTTTTCAGCAGTGCTTCTAATAGCTTAAAGTTCTTGTGTTGCTGGTGTTTTTGTGTGGTCCTTAAATTTAGATGTTATTGAAGTCCTCTGACTGAATAATAATCTAAAAATGAATATGGCTTGCGCTTCTATTAGTTAATGCTTCTATCAACTGCCTCATCAGCCCTTATTATAGATTGTAGATATCACACGCTAATGCCACCTTTAGTGTCATTAGGAACTGGAACAGTTATCACATATCATGATAAGAGTCATTTGTTAGGATGTCACTGAAAACAAACGCTTTGTAATATCCTGATGTGAGGCGCCAGGGAGGTGTTTGCGTCTGTGATCTTCATTGTGATTTTAATGAGAATGTCAGTGCTTGTCAGTAATAGGTAGCAGATTATAAAAAGAATCACATATCTCCGCTCTGCTTCCTCACATACCATGGGGACATGCATTTCTTCTACACACTAGATTTTTTTCTTTTTTTTTTGCATGTGTGTGTGTGTGTGTGTGTTTGTGTGTAATTTCGTCTTCCATTCGGCTTTCTGCTGACATCTGTTTGGATGTCATATTCCTCATCTGTGTTTGGCCACATAGCGCTAAACTTTGATGTTAAAGAAGCTTCATTAGCAAACATAATTAGTTTCAATTTGCAAGGCTATTTTCTCACTTTCATCTGGATTTTCTTTCTGCTCGCTTTCATCTCATCATATCGCAAAGACATACTGCCATCTAGTGGTCACTGCGGTTGGTTGCATGGTAGGGTTTCCTGTTGGAGTAGTAGCATTTATTCATCGGCAATGTGCAGTGACATGAGAGGCAGACTTTTCTCAGAGGCATATTTATTATTGTGTGGGGAAAGCTCAACCTTCTTCCCTTTTGCAGACTTAACTCAACATTTTAGGATTTTTTAAGTTTGTGAAGTTTATTGACTTTTTTTGTTTGGTTTTTTTTTACAGAGATTTTTTTTATTGTTTGCTTTCAAAGGGGATATTAAGTCGCCTGCTTAACCATTATGTGTTTCTATTTTCATCTACATGAAATAATGGCTGCACAGCATTGGACAGAGGTGTTAATCAAATATTTGCATTGCTAAAAAAAATGTGTCAGTTGCAGTTCAGTTCACACTTTTTCACAGGTTCTGGTTTTGCCAGTAGATCCTGAGGAAAACTGTGACTCTCACTTGTTAAACTTAACTTAATGTATGAGGTTTAGTCAAACATTGCCAGTCAATCTCTTGTATTGAGTTGCAGCCTTGACCCTGTGGGCAGTATCAGAGCTGCTCAAGTGCTTTGGCATCAGTGTGACAGGATTAACACATCAAAAGCGGTGTCAGGGCCTACAGCAGCGTCACACAGTCAGTACAGCACCTTTCATGTTCTGCTCAGGTTCACTACAATTTCACGTAAGCCAACAGCAAGTCAGACGGAAAAAGATAATGGGGCCAACCTGCTGCTATCAGGCTTTCCCTCAGCTTCAGTGAAATATGTCAAATTCTGTGTGTTTGATGAAAGATTGGAGTTCAACAGGCTCAAGTCAGGAAACGATATCTGACTTTGTCACATGGCTGGGATGCAAAGGAGCATTTAAGTCTGGCATTCAATGTGAAATTATTGCTGCGAGCCTGCATAGTCTTTCTTGCCATGATGCAAACCTTTGATAGTCAACAGAGAAGGAAAAAAAATTAAACCCAAATAATTTTTTTTGGTTGGAGAGTGAAGATGTCTCGATGGTACTTCGCAAGGTTATAATCACCTTGACAAGGTGTGCTAATAAGCAAAGGTGGAATACTTTCTACCTTTTTCACTTGAGATGCATCCTGAGGTTTCAAAAAGAGAGTGAGCTAAATTCATCTGACTCAAATGCAAAATATTAACCTGACATTTTGAGTGTGGCTCAGAAATGTCTTGAAATTTAGCGTCTGTATTTTCTCTCAGATGTTTTTACAGCCATATACTATAATAGGAGCATGTGACAGGACTGTCATGTACTATAAGGCACTATAAGATTGTTTTGGAACATAATAAATAGCTTATAGGTGTTAATAAGCTTCATGTGAAGTGCAGTAAAATGTAATCCAGTAAGTATTTTTTCCTGTCACGTAACGACCCCTGTCTTTGTGTAGGTGGTTGACATAAAAGAGAAACTAAAGGAGTTCAAGAAATTTTGGTCCAACCTGCCTGAGGCAATGTGTGTAGAGGACAGAGTGACCGCTGGAAATGCCAGCGAAGAGGAGTGCTGGAATGGACACACCAAGGGCAGGTAAGGGCGCCAGAGCCTGAAGCTAATGCAAGCTAACACAAAAGGTTAGAAGTCCAAAGTCTGTTCAACCTGCCTCATATTAAGCAATCTAAGCCTAGAATTAACAATCAGATTATGTACTTTACTGACTTGCTGTGCAAGAGCTTGGCATGCGTTTTGATTCATTTAACTAAAAGTAAGCTGTTGTCTTAATTTTTTTTTTTTCTTTTTAATATTCATTGTGGTTTTGATTCATCTCATGTATAATAGAATTTGCTTCCATACTTTTTGCATTTTTGTTGGACTTTAGTGGAATTGTGTTTTTCTCCTTTTTAAAATGTTCCACCAGCACGGAGCTCCATATGTTAATCTGGTTTTATTATAAAGGAAAATATTTGCATTAGGGCTCCAAAACCTCCATCCATTTCTGATCTAATAGAGAAATTGATTTGTGCCTTTAGTCACTATATGAACTACATGATTCAGAGGTACTCAGAAGTGATATTTTAAACATATTAAACATACACTGACATTGAAAGTAGCAGCTGCTGCTGTTTTCTGTGGCAGAAACAAAAATAATATTAGTTAAATCAGTTAAAGGTGTGAAATGTTCCCTGTTTCACCTCAGTGAAATTTCAGACGTGTATATTTTCCAGAGTGATCTGGACTTATGGGGAACAATTGCTGCTGTCAGATGATTTGTGGAATGCCATCACATGACGACCTGCCGCTTACTTATCGAATAGGAGTGCAGGCAGCTGACATGTTTTCCCAGGAGAAATATGTCAAAAGAATGTCAGAACATTAGCCTACAAGACTGGGTCAAATGTTCATTTTTCTAACATTGTTGTTACCTCAAAGAGCAATTCCCAAGCGCTGTATTGGAGCCATGGCTCAAAACATTTGTGGAATTAGACCACGTTTAGCCTGTCTGGTCTTGCATTTAGAGAAAGCCGATGATGAGATTTCTTTGAATGCCAGAGAAAGCAGTCCATAACAAAAAAAATGCACTCACTGTTTTGTTTGTTTAACAAGAACCATATCAATGAAAGCTATTTTGTTTTTTCCATCAAGGTACTTTCCTGAGGTCCAAAAGAATGGCCTTACCAACCAGGTCAATAACCCCGAGGTGGGTGTTGACATCACACGCCCAGACACCTTCATCCGTCAGCAGATCATGGCTCTGAGGGTGATGACTACCAAGCTGAAAAATGCCTACAATGGCAATGATATCTACTTTCAAGATTCAAGTAAGCCATTTGTCACTTCTGTCATGCACACAAATGGGACAAAATTCTACTTTTTTAAAATTTTCTGTGGGCAAGAAATTTATTTTTAGCCTTACACCACCCACTCCACACGATCAAGTTCATGCTCCAGCTTCATGTCACTTACCTTGATAAGCTGTCTACACTGAAATGCTGCCTAACCTTGAGGCAGAGGTGATTGGCATCAGTAAAACTGCAAGAGGCACTAAAGGTGTAAATAACAAATAGTGTGTAACAAAAAAAAAAATGTCTTCCTCCAGCTTTCTGAAATTTTGAGGCATCACACTCAGTGTGTAAAATCATGTTCCATTTAAATATACAAATCTAATCAAGTGACACAATTATACTGATTAACGAAAAGAATCCAAGTAAATACACACTGGTAAGTACATTTTTGCCACTTGGGGGCAGTAGAAATCAGTTTTAACAAAACACTGACAATATTTGCACTTTTTTTTAAAACATCTTTGCAGAAAGTGGCTTATTTAGAAATCAACAAGATGCAGGACAATATTTACTTAATGCCCACTTAAAGAAATAGAAGTTTATTATTGAGTCTAATTTAAGAACTGTTTTGAATCTCCCACCAGTTAATGACAAAAATATTTCAAGTCATACAGTTCACTATGTTACCCAGGCATTGTCTGCCTGTTATTTACTGCTGAGCATATCTGAACAACACTGAGTTCACAGTACACCATGCTGGCAATAAAATGAAGGCAATAAGCTTTAAGCCACTAAAATCCACTCCAGCAGTGATAATCATGTGAGACTTTAACCGTTTAATTTTTGCATGGAAAAGTTCCATAGTGTCTGGTGGAGTTTTTGACCAGTGTTACACAACTATTAAAGCAATGTGCTCATTCTGGCTTGTGTTACGGTATTGCAGGCGATGAAGGCAGTGGCTCAGGCAGTGGCAGCGGCTGCACAGAGGTCTGCCCCACATACATGGACGGTACCGCTGCCACTGAAACCCCTGTGGTGAGAGCCGACCGGAGCGGGCCCGTGCATGACTCTGCCCCACTCTGTGCACCCTCTGTAGCACTGCCAACCATGCTGGCCCTCTCAGCCTTGGCACTTCACCGACAGTGGAGATAATGCTAGAGGAACAGGCTAAACATGGACAGCAGGTTTTTCTTTTTTTTTTTTTTTTCTCGCAGTTTTTGTATTCAAGCAGATTGGAGCAGACAGCATTCAGACTGCCAGCTTCGAGGCAAGAGGAATCTGCTCTGAAAGAGAGAGCAGTCAAGCATCATGATTTCCCACTTTCCCAAAGATTGTGCAGTGCCATCCTTAGACTTGATATTTTTTGGCATCACTTCAGCATCTAACAGTGATGCCCACCCTACTAACTCTGCTTCTGAGATTTAAAAAAGAAAAACACTAACGTAGGTCTCAATGTGGAAACATATATCACGCACTTTGATTGTTTTGATTTTTTTAAATGCAAAAAAAAAAAAAAAAAAAAAAAAAAATGCGTGTTGAAAAAAATGTTGAGAATGTGGTCATTTTATACACCTGTTATTTTTTTTTAAAGCAAAGGATACTTTGATTTGATCTGATTTGAAGGGAACATGTGGTTAAAGTTTTAACTGGCTCCTTGTTCCACTGTCATTAACTTATGTGCCAATTATTCATTTCTGATGAGACACAATCAAATATTTATCAAAAAGTAATATTGTCATGTTTGCTTTACATCAAATGCAGCTGCTAAATTGTGTTTCACATTCATTTTAACTATGTCATATAGCAAGATTGTAGTTACACTATATCATGGGTTGGTTATACATCTGCACAGCTTTTAGCTATACTCCGAAACCTTTCAGCAGCTGCCTTGTGCTTAAACTCACTGTCGGGGTTGAGATTGGCATTCTATATACTAATTTGCCTTGCTTCAAATTCATTATCTGCAAAAATATTCTCATATCAAGCTGGATTCTTAAGCTTCAAGACTAGACAGCCTGGACAGATTTATTATGGAGCAGTTATTCACATACAGAGAAGGTATCGCTAATATTTGGTTTATGCTGTCAAGGAGATGCTGCTTCTGCAGCTTTGTGGGGTGCATGTCCTGGTATAAAATATATTTATGCCGTGTCAGATATTGTGAATACTAATCATTGCTAATATGGTATATGATCATTGATTAATAATATAATTATTGTCTTAATCAGAAGTGGTGTGAGTGAAGGGTTACACATGTATTTCAACCAACCACTACAATGTAAAAGTGCAAACCACTCAGTACGGGAATAGTGCCTAAAGCAAATCAAATACTTACAGAAAAACAGATGCTTAACTGTTGCGTACACGTGTTCTACTCGCAATATAGAGAAGGTCGTGTAAAGTCATTGAAAAGCAGGATCATGTCCTTTATCTGTGTAAATGGACATTTACTACTTTGCACTAGAAGAGAATTACTATCAAGTCTTGTGCTGCTGTAACCTCTGTGTTAATTTACAGTAACTGGGGCCTTTTGCATCTTTAGAACACTACAAATACAAAGTATTTACAAAGTATTTTGAGATGGTTCATAAATACTGAACAAAAAAAAAGTTCAATTTTATCCTTGTTCCTTTTTTTTTTTTTTCATAAGGTTGAGTAACCAAAGCTTATTCTGTGTATAAATGAATACTGTTGTAGCAAAGCTGAAGTACTGTATGACAGTATTAAAAGTCAAGCGGAAATTACAAATTCAAAAACAAAAAAGACAAAAAGTGATAAATATCGGAGTAGTTGTAAAGAGTGAGAGGATTATTAAGGGAAGAAGCAGCAACAGCACATAGTGGTTACTGGAAATGTAAAGAAAGGGTCCCTAAATTTATCTGGAAAGCTTGAATGGTTGTGTCCGCAGCACAGACAGGCTTGAAGCCGACCACAGTCACCTGTGAAATGAGAATCTGTGGAGGCTGGACAGGGCTGAATGCTTCAGTGAAGCTCCTCACTAGAGCGGACTTACGGAGAATGTGAGAGGCCTGGCCGTGCTGAGAGGGGGGGGGGGGCAAAACCAGCCTGTATGTACGTCCACTGTTCTCCAAGAGCCCGACAGGTTCATAACCAACAGGCCAGCTAAGCTTACATTACCACAGAATTAGCCTGTATTATGTCCTTTGCAGCATATCACTGAATATTTGTTGAGCTTTTCTTTATTTCATTTTAGCCACATTTATTTCAAGAAGAAAATATAGAGGAAATTTACGTCATTTAAAATGATCCATTATTATAAGCATTGATCTCATAAGATGCCCTTTCTATTGTTTTGTATCATTGAACTTTTAATATTTTTGCAATAAAATATTGAAAATGGACATCTGGTCAGACAAATTATGTCTCAAATACAATGAGTAAAAATGCTGTAAGTCATTCTTTTTCTTTCTTTACTTTTTTTTTCTTTTTTTTACATTTAATGCATTTCTGTATGAATTCAAAACTAATGAGGAAAAGTTTATTTGGAGTTTGAAAATAATTTCAAACTGAGGGGTGAGTAACTAGTTGAGCAAATATGCCTTACTGTTTTCCAGTGCAATTAAGATGATAGTGTTTGTGTTTTATTGCTGTTCTTGAGAATAAATTCTTATTTAAAAAGAAAAAAAATTGCAACAGATCTGCAGTCGTCATAAATTTGTAAATGATATATAATGGTGATGATTGTGATGGGAAATCAGGGTCATGTTTTTGTAAGCTTGCTAAAAAGATCTTCATCCTGGTTAAAGTATACATAACATTCAGTTACTGACTGATTTAAAAACTTAATTAACAGAACAATCACGTGAATCATCTGCTAACATGAAATTGGGTTTAACAGCTAAAACACAACATGGCGTTCAGAAACAGGATTATTATTCTGCTCTTCTTCACAGTCGTGAACACAGACTGGGCGCCCCATTACTCTGAGGTATGTTTGAGCACTCAAGTGCATTTCAGAACAACAGGTGAAATCTAGGCTTCCTCTGTGTACTTTCTATTTGTGAAATCCGCTTTTATCAGAGGTTCAAAGCCTCTGTTTCTCCGCTGACGCAGGTAGAGCACGAAGATGAGAAGAAGCACCAGGAGACCGATGAAGATCCCTCCCAGAGTGGAGCCCAGCACAAAAACAGCCGGCCTTCCATCTGCATCTGTATAGATGAAACACGGGTGGAGATGTTCACTGAAACCTTTGCAGCAGTAGGATCGTTAAATATAAATGACAGCTGTTGTGATAAATTGGGAATATTTTTGTTCCAACATAACAAAAAGAGATTTCCTAAGTCTGATGATGCTGTGAGGCAGCATCAATGATTCGAAAGTGGTCAGCAGTGACTTATTTGTTTTGAAACATACAGTGTAGCTCTTATTGTAGTTTGCAAAAAAAAATAACAAATGTGGCAATTTCATTGATGCTCATCGATACGCCCCTCATGTCTGTATGATATATATCACCATGAATTTTTCTGGGAAAGCTTCTCCATTAAAACTATTATGTTTTCGGATTTTGGCTTTATACAGATTATACAGGTAGTCTAATAGGTCTGTTTTTCTGTGAGTATCTGGTTAAGTTTTTCCTAATTCCTTTTTTTGAGCTTGTACAGGTTACGTATGCAGAGTTTTTATGCAAACCCTTACTACCTTCGTACTTCCTGTTTACTGTACACAAGTCTTTTCTCAAACACTGGTAAGAAATTCAATGAATTCCCATAAATATCAACCTATCCCATCAAACTCATTCTCTCACTATTTGCTCACCATCCAGGGAAATGGCGTAAGAATATCCCAGCTGCTCAGATGGGACATAAACTTCCTCATTAGTGACAGGAGGGAAGAAGGGAACCATGTTGTACTCTCTGTTGTGACCAATGGGGGCCATCTCATCTGGGAATGTGGCGTTGGATGGGACAAACCTTTTCATCCATTCATTAAAAATGGCATCAGTGAAAGCATGGAGCACCTGCAAGGTAACCAGAAATTGCATTTTTTTTTCTTTTTTTTTAATGAAAAAAAAAATGTGTTCACAATTTAATTTCAGAGGAAACATTCATTTCACGACTGACCACAAAGATGGGGTCGTTGGCAGCAGAGTGAGCCAGTGAGCTGGTTCCATTGAGCAGTGAGTGGACAAGATTGTGAAGGTTATCAACGGTTTCATCCAGTTGTCCATCTGGTTTTTCATACCCTTCGAGAGCATTTCTGTGAGTTACAAACAACAGCATTAATTTATTGTTTTTGCAGGTATAAATTATCAATGATGAACAGTCCACTTTTACCTAAAGCTAAAGGAGGAGTTGGTGAAATAGGGAGGGCTGTCAAAGTCCCGGATTCCAAGACAGCTTCGGACGTCAGACATGGTAGGCAGAGGCTTGTTGGCTCTCTCCATCATCCCTCTCTGAATCAGACCCTCACTGGTGCCATTACAAAGAGTCACCAGACGATTGTAGTCATCGAGACTGGAAATAAATTAGTTACATGTGAAGAATTTAAATCTTTCGCCCACATGTACCATTCAACTCTAATTAATTGGTTACACTTTTTTTTTTATTAGAATTGCTGAAAATTATTTCCCCCCAATCGGTATTTTGTGCTGACCTGTTACACACCACCCCCCATCTGGAGAACCTGGACTGGTTACTGATGAGGAAGGGGTTGTCTGGGTTTCTGCCTCCCAGCAGAGAGTCGGTACACACATCACACTCACTCTGCCCTGTGGCAAAGTTCCAGTAAGGGATTGCAAAGTTCTCATTGCCAGTCAGTCTCTGCAGGAGAAAAAGAAATACTAGTGTTTGTATCAAAAAGTATTACTAGATCAGCAACATTGGGGGTTTTTTTAGGGCTAAATATTATACCTCTAAAAAAAATTTGATTAAATGCTATTTCAGGGAGGGGGGTTTTAATGCAGATTTAATTTATCAAAACAAGAGCATACAAATTCTAAATTTTTTTACCAAAACAATAGTGATCAGCAAACTTAATGAATTTAGTGTGCAAGAATATATATTTTATATTTTTGAGCAAATGACATACCCCTCATCTCCACCATAGAAAAAGAGAAAAGGTAAGATTAATAACAAATGTTAAAAAAAATAAAAACAAAACAAAAAAATTATAAATACCTGGAGCTCCCTTTCAAAACTCAGGAGGTGATGCCTGTGCCACGTAATGAATGCTGGCCCTTTGTGTGAGAAATCAATGGCTTTGAAAGGGCGACCTGGACCTGGAGGAAAATGAAGAGTTTCATTAGCTAACAAACACTATGTGTAATGCCTCTATACCCACTTTTTAACAAATGTATGAATACACGAAACAAAAAGTTTAAAAAAGCATTACCTTCATCTTCAAAAAAATGACTATCCCTGTTTGTTAACACTGTTTGTTGTTTTATTTTAACACTTGACTATTAGTAATTCTACATTTTTTTATCATGTCCAAAGTTTGTATGTTACAAAATGTTAGTAGTTACAGTTATATTTGTCATTCAAAAAAGGAATCTATTATGTGAGCATAATAAATTGTGATTGCCTTTTTATTACATTCCCAGTATTTCTATTGGTGGTTTTGTGTTAAGAAATATAACTGTAACGTTTTACCAAGAAGAGTGTCTCTGACTGAGTAGTAATGCTGCCAGACAAAGAAGTCATAAATGGAGACACTGGCAATCTGTGGATCGGTTCCATTTGGACCCAAGAGTCCGAGCCAGTGCTGGGTGGCGATGACGTAGTCTGGGTGAATGGTGTTCTTAGCCAGTTCCAGCGTGTCCAGGAACTCTTGGAGCTCTTCAGGGGTCAAGGAGTGGATATTCTTCCGCGCCACAGGAGCTTTCCTCTGGTCACAGTTTGGCCCTGTCCAGCCAAACTTGCACTGGCCACAGTCATAACCTGCAAAGTTACCTGCAACACAAAGAGCAAATTAAATGTCACATCATGAAAGTAAGTGAAATTTGTTTATAAAGTGGTTTTTACAGACATGCAATCACGAACCACTGTAAAACAAAATAATAAAACCTAAAATATAAAATAAAATGAAAATACATTCAGCAATACAATATCCAGCTAAAACACAGAGCAAAACAGAATTAAAAAAAGGAATAATTACTATTGGTAAGAATCTCAACAGGTCTCATTAAACAAAAGAGGAATGCAATGTTGATGACAGACCAGGTTCAACATAACCACTAGTTGAATCTAACTCTATTTTAATCATTTCCTGATTTAGCCTTTCTTATTTATCTTAATAAAGCTGTTCAGCACCTACCAGTACATCTGCACGTCCGATTGAAGAATTTGGTCGGCCACCTCTCTCTGTCATCAACATTCCTTAGTCTGTACGGTCCTCCCCAGGGTTTGGTGTCGACTCGAACAGCAGAGCAGCTTCCTCTCCCCGACAGAGAGCCACACACATTGGCAGGGTCTGAGCCCAGAGCAGGGCAGCACTGCTTGGACAAGATCCCCTCCACTGTGCAGCACACCCGAGGAAACTGAGCCTCTGAAGGGTGAAGGCCAAAGAGCAAACAAAGAAGACCAAGACCCAGTACGATCATGATATTTCACCTGAATGTTTCTTCCAGTCAGTGGTGAGAAGTCAGTTTGTACAGCTGTAATATGCTCAATTAGTTTCCCCAGAAGAGTGTGTAATCGCACTCTGCTACGGTCCCTTGCTATTTATCTTCAAATTAGATTCAGTGATAGTTTTAACAGCTGCAGAAACAACTCCTAAATCCAAACCACGTTGTGTTCTAGTTAGTTCCACGCACATTAAGAAAGCCTCTAATTTCTGTTCTCGCTTTTGTAGAGGAGGATTAAGCCATCGGTCTTGTGATGATCACCTGACAGCAGAGCTGTGAGCTGTTCTAAAATCCGGATGAATATCAAGAAACTGCCTGAAGGGACTATTAAGGCAATGTATAGCTACTTTGTGACAAAGAATGCCATTGTGATTTTTATTTTTTAGCTGTGGTTGAGTCATTCTCTGCTATCTAGATAAAACAAAAACTAGCTTTCAAATGAGTTCCCCCATTACAGACCTAGTAAATCTCAATGGGAGACTAATCACTTTAATCCAGCCAGACGTTTTCTGAAAGTTTTGGAGCTTGTTAGTGCAGGTTGGTTTTGAGGTTTTTGCTCTTCACCTTTTCACCCCTGATCTCAGCTGACACCCTTTGTTATGCATGTAAGTTGAGAAAAAGAACAGCAGTAGAAACAGTATGGTGTAGCATAAAAGAACTCCCATCTTTCTCACACTATCCATCCATTCTTTGTGATTCATGACAAACAGCATAATGGCACAGATCACTATGAAACTATGTGAAAATATTTAATATCACTCACACTTTGATGAAACATACCGAGTAGAGAAGAATATTTTAACTACACACAACATAGAACCCCTACAGTCAAAACATATTAAAATGCAAAATGGCTCATTTCAGAATAACAATGCTGCATTATAATTAATAATATGATAAATGTTGCATTTAAAATTAATGATGCGCTGATGTGCACATAAATATAATCTTGCACTGATAATACTGTTACTAATTGTAATTACTGCTTAGTAGTACGCAGATTTCCATCCATCCATTCATTTTCTTCTGCTTATCCTGATTCAGGGTCACAGGGTTAGGGAGGCTGGAGCCTGTCCCAGCTGTTCAGGCACACCCCGAACAGATCACCAGTCTGTCACAAGGTTAATACAGTTTAGAATCACCCATCTAACATGCATCTCTTTGGACTCTGGAAGGAAGCCAGAGTATACACAGAGAAGCCACATGAACACAAGGAGAACATGCACATTCCAGACAGAAAGAACCCAAGCCGACAGGTGTCTGCCCCAGAGTGCCATGCCTAAATAAAGTATTATCTTAATAATAATCCTGTAATAAAAGCCTCAAATTAATTTGTTAGTTCTATTTAATATCTGAATTAGCATACAGTGCTGTGAAAAACTGTTTTGCAGCTGATGTACTCATGAATCTCTGTTGCTTCATTCAGGATAGTGGTTCTGACACTCATTAGTCCTCTGCCTCCTTCCTTCCACTTAGTCTCAGGATGCTGGATTTGGAGTGAAACTCTGTGCGTGGCAAGGAGCTTTCTTGTCTTGACATCAGTGGCTTCAATCTCCTCCTTTGGCCAGCTTATTATTTCAGCAGGATATCTGACAACTGGCAGGGTGTAGGTGTTGTTTGCCTGGATCTTTTTCTTCCCTTTCAGCTGACTCCTGAGGACTTGCCTTACTCTCTGCAGGTTACTTGGCAGTTGCAGCTTTCCTAGCAGCCTCTTCATGGTTCCCATTTGCCTGTGGGATTCCAATGTACTTGTAGTTGTTCTCAACATCTGCAATGTTGCCTTCTGGTAGTGCAATCCCATCAGTTTTTACTATCTTCCCTTTCTTTGTTACCATCCAACTACACTCAGTGAATTGATGTCTTGTTTACTCCTGGCATACAGCTCGATATTATCCATGTACAGGAGGTGACTAATGTTTGCGGCATTCCGTAGTCAGTATCCGTAGCCAATCTCATTAATGATCTGGCTGAGGGGGTTCAGGCCTATGCAGAACAGCAGTGGGGACAGAGCATCTCCTTGGTAAATCCCGCACTTGATGGTAACGTGTGCAATGGGCTTGAAGTTGGCCGCTAGTGTTGTTCTCCACATTCCCACTGAATTCCCAATGAAAACTCTTAGGGTCCAGTTGATCTTGTAAAGTTTTAGGCATTTCAGGATCCATGTATGAGGCATCAAGTCACAGGCTTTCTTGTAATCAATCCAGATGGTGCACAGGTTGGTCAGTCTGGTCTTACAGTGTTGAGTGACTGCTCTATCTACCAGTAGCTCTCCTGTTCTCCTGATATCTCTGCCAATTCCGCTCATGTATTAAGCCATGTGCCTCCTCATCTTAGCTGCTATGATGACTGACAGGAGTTTCCATGTTGTGCTGAGGCAGATTATTGGCCGGTAGTTGGTTGGGACTGGTCCCTTCTGGGGATCCTTGGGGATCAGGACTGCCCGGCCTTCAATCAGCCATTCCGGGTGTGTCTTAACCTTTAGCAGCTGGTTCATTTGTGCTGCCAGTGGCTCATGGAGTGCGGTTAGCTTCTTTAGCCAGTAGGTGTGCATCGTGCCAGAGCCTGGTGCTGTCCAATTCTTCATATGCAAGACTCGTTCCTGGATGTCTGCCACTGTGATGGTTTGTGAATCCTGTTCAGGGAAAGAAAAGCCAGCAACACAGAATTGCTGTAGGCATTACACAGCAGTTTACTCTTCTCGACTCTAAACACTGACACAATCCTGGCTGTTGCTGGGCCTGGAGAAGACAAAGGAGAAGGGTGTGGTGGCTATCAGCTGGAGCATATGAGGCAGCTGTCCATCCAATCATCCAATCTGCAGGCACTTCCTCAGCCTGGCCAATGCAGGCTCCACCTGTTACAGCCAGCACACACACATGCGCACACACACACACACACACACACACACACACACACACACACACGGGAGGAAGGAGAGAAGTCAGACACAACCACTCACACCCCAGTGGGAGGGCCAAGCAGAAACCACATGACACACACGATCCAGCATCATAACAGTAGTCTTGGTAGTTGGCCTGGGTGGG
Organism: Archocentrus centrarchus; assembly: GCF_007364275.1. Taxonomy (NCBI): domain Eukaryota; kingdom Metazoa; phylum Chordata; class Actinopteri; order Cichliformes; family Cichlidae; genus Archocentrus; species Archocentrus centrarchus. The sequence goes on along the minus strand of NC_044366.1, from coordinate 19,427,787 downwards.
TCCAGGTTTCCAGCTTAGCCATGATCTTATCTTTCAGGTCAGCTGCTCTGCCATTCAGTGTACAGTACCAGCTGTTGTTGGAGCTTGGTACCCAATCTCGGAGTGTGGGGATGATGATATCTCCCCCCTGACCTGATGTCCTGGCTCCCCCTAGTATTTGTGTTGTACCTTGTCAATCTCTAGTCACGAAAGCAGTTGCTTCTTGCAAATATTGGAACACTGAGCTAATAATTGTTTTAATGTCAGTCTACATGTTGGGTGTCAAAGAATATAGGTCCCACATCGTTTGCATATAACCCCTTTGACTGTAGTAGCATTCCAACAGCTCCCAATTTTCATCGTGTGCCCTTTTATGCCGTATCCTTCCAGTTCCAGTAGCCAACATGTGCTCTGGTTGCTCAACACCTGACGCTGTTTGTTAATTAGGGCGACATCCGAGCCTGTATGGCTTCAATCTCTTGCTCATATTCCGAGGTAGGGTTGGGTAGCATGGGTTTTATATATATATATATATATATATATATAATATATATAAAATATACATACACACACCTTCTCAAATTAATACGGACGTCATCCAAACTACCAAGGAACACATAAGGAATAGTGTAGTAAACTTAAAACTGTTAAACAAATCAAAATATGGTTTAGATTTTAGATTTGAATTCGATTCTTCGAAGTAGGCACCTTTTGTTTTGATTACAGCTTTGCACACTCTTGGCATTCTCTCAATCAGCTTCATGATGTAATCACCTGAAATGGTTTTCCAACAGTCTTGAAGGAGTTCCCAGTGGTGCTGAGCAGCTGTTGGCTGCTTTGTCTTCACTCTGGGGTCCAACTCATCCCAAACCATCTCAATTAGGTTTAGATCAGGTGATTGTGGAGGCCAGGTCATCTGAGGCAGAACTCCATCACCCTCGTCAAATAGCTCTTACGTAGCCTGGAGGTGTGTTTGAGGTCATGGTCCTGTTGAAAAACAAATGCACAAATCAAATAGGATGGCATGAATAATTGCTGCAGAATACTGTGGTAGCCATGCTAATTAAGTGTGTCTTGGATTTTGAATAAATCGCCAACAGTGTCACCAGCAAAGCACCCCCATACCATCACACTTCCTCCTCCATACTTCATGGTGGGAACCACACATGTAGGAACCATCTGCTCACCTTGTCTGTGTTTTACAAAGACGTGGCGAACCAAAAACCTCAAATTTGGACTCATCAGACCAAAGGACAGATTTCCGTTGGTCTTATGTCCATTCCATTCTTGTGTTCCTTGTCCCAAACAATTCTCTTCCTGTTGTTGTTCTTCCTTAGAAGTGGCTTCTTTGCAGTGATTCAACCATGAAGTCCAGATTCTCTGAACGTTGATGTTGATCTGTGTGTGCTAATTGAACTCTGTGAAGCATTTAGGTGGGCTCTTATCTTGGGTGCTGTTAACTTACAGTTTCAGAGGCTGGTAACTCTGATGAACTTATCCTATGCAACAGAGGGAACTCTTGGTCTTCCTTTGCTGGGGCAGCCCTGATGAGAGCCAGTTTCACCATAACTTTTCATGGTCTTTGCAACTGCACTTGAGGATACTTTCAAAGTTCTTCAAATAGGGCTATTCACCAACTCGACCTCTTCACAACACAACTGATGGTCTCAAACACATTAACAGGGCAAGAAATTCAGAAATTAACTCTTGACAAGGCACAGCTGTTAAGTGAAAGCCATTGCAAGTGACTACCTAATAAAGCTGACTGAGAAAATGCCAAGATGTGCAAAGCTGTAATCAAAGCAAGAGGTGCCTACTTTGAAGAATCTAAAATCTAAAACATAGTCGGGTTTGCTTAACGTTTTTTTGTTACCTTGTGTATTTCTTCATAGTATGGATGAATTTAGTATTAATCTACAATGCAGACAATTTTTAAATAACGAAAAACCACTGAATTAGAAGGTGTGTCCAAATTTTAGACTGGTACTGTATACACACACACACACACACACACACACACACACACACACACACACACACACACACACACACACACACACACACACACACACACACATATATATATGAACATTGACCTTAGCTGAGACAGGTGAGGCCTGCAGATCTTTAGATGTTGTTCTGGGTTCTTCTGTGACCTACTGGATGAGTTGTTGATGCGCTCTTTGTGGATAATGGCTCTTTTTAGAGTCCCAAAGCCTTAGAAATGGCTTTGTAACCCTTTCCTTACTAATACATATCAGTGATTTTCTTCCTCATCTGTTCTTGAGTTTCTTTAGATCGTGGAATTATGTGTTGCTTTTTGAGATCTTTAATCCTATTTCTCTTTGTCAAACAGCTTCTATTTCAGATTTCTTGATTCAACAGGTCTGCCAGTAATAAGGCCTGGGTATGGCTAGTAAACTTTAACTCAGCTTTCCAAAAAAGAAGACATGGTTAATTCATGATTTAACAAGGGCCATGTAGGTTTGGATAGGTATTTTTATTTCACCCCTTTTTAAATGAAATCATCATTTAAAACCTCCATTTTATACTCAGATTATCTTTGTCCACTTTAAAATTTGCATGACGATCTAAACGATGTAACTCTTTTTAACTCTCCTTTACTCTTGAAAAATATATGATGATCACTGTGTCATAAGAGTTGGTTGTCTAATCATCTTAAATATTACCATAACAGAGATCAAAGCTTCCTTTCAAGGGTTCCACGAAAGGGTTTGGACTCCATGAAGACCGGCAAACCTGTTTCTGGTAATCATCGAATAGATCTTACTGTGTTCAAAAGTTCTTTGAAAGAGTGGTGTGAATGACACCATTGAGGTTTTGTTGCTAGATTACATGTGACCAACTGTGTTTTTAGTGCTGAATGAAATTCCTGAGGTTTCATGAGTGTCTTTTGAATACATTACCTTGTTTTGTTTACTGTTTTGTATACTCAGTTTTTTTTTGGGGGGGGGGTTTGCTGCAAGGTTTTACTTGTGACAGAGAAAAAAATTATTTCTCTTTGTGGGTTAGATTTTTGATATGGTTTGTTTCTCACTACCTCTAAGAAATAAATGTGTCTTACCCAGCCCATTTCCTGAGTCAGATGAGGTGAGAGCCTAAATAAATGCACTAATTATTGTTATGAATAGCCCCTGTTTTCCCCTCTTAATGAAGAGATTGTTATAACTTCTTTCACTGGTAATAAAAATATTGAAAGACAAAAAAATTTAAAAGTGAGGGATCATTAATACAAGACTAAGAGTAGAATGAAGTGAATAAAAATGGTGTGCTATGTCCTGTCATACAAAAAAATCATACCACAAAATATCCATTAATATATGTTTCATTTCAGATATTTAGCATAAAATATAATAACCCAGGGTTTTCAATGTGAGGCCCACAGTCTGTACCAGTGGAGGCCCATGGTTGTGTAACATGCAAGAAGAAGAAGAAGAAATGCTATTATGTATTTAGTTCATTAGCAGTTCTTGTCATATTATTATATATCATTCTTAAAAATTATTAGCCAGCACAAAAACTGACATTTACCAACATAAATCACAATCTTTTGCAGGCATAATTTAAACACAAATTAAAATGGTTTGAAGTATATCTAAGTCATACACTTCCTCCCTTTTCATAAAGCAACTACATTCCTAAAAAAAAAAAAAAAAAAAGTCAGACTTAAGATCATTTCAAGCCAAAATAGCTTCAAAAAAGGTAACATATCAGGAAAACACAAGACTCATACATCAGACATAATCATGGCACCATGAGAAAGCTCATGTGTGACCACTGCTTCATTTACACAACAGACCATGTGAGGTTCACTGCACTCAAAAGGATTAAGGAGCAGAATTCCCTGCAAGTCAAATGGAATTTCTCAGTTTAAATTATTTTACATCAGGTTCAGTAAATAAGTGTGCCTACTCGTGCAGACGCAGAATCTGATGAACTCGCCGATGGTTTGATTGTGGTTCATCACAGTCATGGCTTGTCATGTGAAATAAATGAGATCTTTTGCCACTGAAAGGTGTGATATCGCTCACAAGCCAGTGAAGAAATGTAAATCACATCACAGACAAGATAAGATCAATCAAACGCTAGCAAGAAAAACAATACAATAATAGTTAAGCAAACAAAATTAGGAACATGGGAGAAAAAAAAAAACAAGCTAACAAACAAATCAATTTTAGTTAGAAGAGACTCAAATGAAACATCCTTTAAAAGTATTCAAATTAATCAATTTAACATAGTGTGCAAATCAGGAAATTTTGTAGGTGGAATCTTTTGCAAGTAAATCCTATCATGACATCATTCTTATAATAGAGTATATTGAAAAGCATTTTAGAGAGTGGAACTCTACAAGGACGTTTATATCCATCCATGGTGGCGGAGATGACAAAGGAATTAAGAACAATGACTGAAGGACTTCTCATGAGTCCCAGTGGAAGGATGCTGCTTCTGATTTCATTAATTTGAGTAACTTGACACTCTCATTATGAAGTAAAATTATAGGATTATGTTCACATATACATTTTAGCGGGCAGCATCAGCATTATGGATGGGCCTCGGGGGTCCAGACCCACCCAATAAAGTCACTGTGCCCCCTCAGCTGAATGCTTCTGACACGCTTCAGCTGTAAGTAACATTAATTCATACAGTTTGGTATAAAACCTAAACACCCATACTGCCAATAAGTTATTGCAGTGCAATTTAATTATTCGGTTTGGCGCTTCTGTAGCAATTGTGGTAACCAGCATGACTGAGGAGGACGCCAAGCGGATGGGCCTGTGCAGGTTAAATTTTAGGAAGTACCCCTCATGTCTCTTTGAAACTAAAAAGAGGTCATTCATCAGCTTGTACAGATAACTTTTAAAGCATGATCCTACTCAAAAATGTCAAAAGGAAATGTGTTGAAGATATTCTGAACTCAGAGCTGCCCTAGTGTGAGTGAGTTCATTAATCTACGTCTGCACTCAGAGAAAATGTTTCTATGAGTGCACTATGCATGTGTGGTTATAATTGTGCATAGTATGTGTGAGTGCAAGCACATTAATCTTTCTTCTTCTTTTTTTTTTTTTTTAATGGAATAGCAAAGTGACTTGAGCCAAATGCAGCATTTGGCCGTTGGTTGCCCATCCAGTTCATTTGGTCTGGAGCCGACCCTGTTAGTTGGAGACTCACAAGATGCTCAAACATTCCTTTAAAAACATGCTAACACGTGTCTTTAAAAGTCAGAATTCACAGAAGGATTTTTTTCCTTGAATTTCAACATTTCACATTCAATCATATAATTTTTACGCATTCATCTTTGCATAGTGATATGTTAAAAGTAGCTTTAACCTCAAGTTAAAAGCAGATAATGCTGGATTATTAACATTACAATATCTGCCAAGTGAATTTCATAAAAATCCATCAATCCATTTTTAAAACCATTTAATCAGGGTAGCAGGGGGCTGGAGCCTATACCAGCTGTCATAAGGTGAGAGGCAGGGTACACTCTGGACAGGCTGCAAGTAAAGCACAGAGAGACTGACAATTATTCAAAACTACAGCCAATTTAGAATCACCAATTAAACTAATAAGCATTTTTTTGGACTATGGGAGGAATATATCTGTCTTCCTCCACTTATCCTTTTCAGGGTCACAGGGGTGCTGAAACCTATCCCAGCTGTCTTAGAGTGAGAGGCAGGGTACACCCTGTACAGGTCGCCACCCTGTCGCAGGCCTAACCATTCACAACTATGTGCAATTTACAATCACCAATTAACCTAACCCCACTAACTGTATGCCTTTGGACTGTCGGAGAAAACCTGAGTACCCAGAGAAGGTTATTTCTATAGTCCTTAGCACTTTTTATTGCATTTATTTTACTCTAATTTGAACTTAAGTTCAAATGGTGCATTATTATTATTATATTTCTGATATTTTAATTCCACTGAATTACTTCAAAATAGTTTCCCTTCTTAAAAATGTGCAAATAAACAGAATGCATTATTCTTGCTGAAACACAGGATGGTGCCAGAGAGAAAAACAAGCAAATGCATATAATGGTACCTAGCATGTGATTGTGAGAATGAAAAATATTTGATATAAAATGACAGTGGATCTTGCTGATATATTTATAAATATTATTTTTATATTTACAAAATAAAACTCAACTTTTCTTTCAGATAATTAAGCAGTCTGTATCACATTTCCATCAAGATATATTCATCCTGTTAGAGAAGATTTTGAGGAGAACATGAGAAGAAAGGAAAAAGTGATTTGCATCTAATGACTCTCAATTGTCTTTTTATATGGGGTTTGAGCTCCTCATCACACTCAGGTTCAACATGTGCTTAACAGTGCATGATGCATCTCTGAAATACAGCAGGACAAAAGTATCCATTTTGCCAAGCATCAATCAAAGATAATTACAGATGGACCTGAAATTAACAGATTGTTAGCATGTGGATGGAGAAATGGAGCATCATCTTCATCTTTAGGAATATGTGTTGACTACACAATAGATGAGCTTTTAGATTTTACACTCAAGCCATTTCAGTTAGATTTACAGAGAGCAGGGCTCATCATTCTAGAAACTGGTGAAAAGGAACTAAATCAAAAGTTTTTGCATGTTTATGATGGTGTGCAATGTGAGGAGCCACTCAACAGCCCTTGTTACAGTCTTCTTGGATTTCTGTTCCATATTCATATCAGTCTTTTAAATGAGCTCATACCAGATTGTTTTCTGCACAAATGCACACAAACGTGAAAACTGAAGGAGAGCTGGAAAAAAGATCATTTAAACTCTGCTGTGACTCAGATATGAAACCCAACAAATACAAAGTAAATTCTTTTGAACCTTATAAGCCAAGTAAAAATTATATTAATTGCTTTACAAATGAAAAATTATGAGGTTAATTTTTAAGTAAAATAATATATCTATGAACTCTATGTCATGTTAGTTATCTAATCTATTGACAGACAACTTTCAATGTTTACAATTTTAGAATGATATCACATGTAACATAAATGTGTTGTATCCAACCTTCTTTTTTTTTAAAAAAAGTACCTTTACCTAGAGGCAGACGTCCACTGCTTCATATTGAATGATACCACCAATCTTTAAGTTTATCTGACCTATCCTCCTAACGCATTCCAGCAGTGGCAGTTTAAGGGCATGTAGTAATTAACATAAATAAGAGTCTGTTCTCATGCAGACTCCATACATAAAAACCCTTAGCAGCCAGCAGATTCGAACCCAGGACCATCTTGCTCTGAAGCCATGATAAAATTAGAACTAAAGTTATAAATTACATTATCACTATACAATAAAAAATATAACTGAATAAAAATCTTTTGAAACAAACTATGTTATTCATTTATTTAGTTTTAGCACTTTTATTACATTTATATACATTATATTGCCAAATGTATTCACTCATCTACCTTCATGCGCATATGAACTTAAGTGACATCCCATTCTTAATCCATAGGGTTTAATATGATGTCGGCCCACCCTTTGCAGCTATAACAGCTTCAGCTCTTCTGGGAAGGTTTTCTACAAGGTTTAGGAGTGTTTATGGAAATTTGTGACCATTCTTTCAGAAGCACATTTGTGAGGTCAGACACTGCTGTTGAACGAGAAGGCCAGGCTCACAGTCTCTGCTCTAATTCATCCCAAAGGTGTTCTGTTGGGTTGAGGTCAGGACTCTGCAGGCCAGTCAGGTTCTTCCACACCAAACTCACTCATCCATGTCTTTATGGTCCTTGCTTTGTGTACTGTGTGCAGTCTTCTTGGAGCAGGAAGGGGCCATCCCCAAACTGTTCCCACAAAGTTGGGAGCATGAAATTGTCCAAAATGTCTTGGTATGCTGAAGCATTAATAGTTTCTATGGGGCCTGGAGAACAACCCCAGACCATAATCGCCCCTCCACCAAACTTTACACTTGGCACAATGCAGTCAGACAAGTACCACTCTCCTGGCAACTGCCAAACCCAGACTCATTGCCAGATGGAGAAGTGTGATTTGTCACTCCAGAGAACACGTCTCCACTGCTCTTGAGTCCAGTGGTGACGTGCTTTACACCACTGCGTCCGATGCTTTGCATTGTGCTTGGTGATGTAAGGCTTGGATGCAGCTGCTCGACCATGGAAACCCATTCCACGAAGCTCTCTATGCACTGTTCTTGAACTAGTGTGAAGGCCACATAAAGCTTGGAGGTCTGTAGTGATTGACTCTGCAGAAAGTTGGTGACCTCTGTGCACTATGCACCTCAGGATTTGCTGATCCTGTTCTGTGATTTTTACATGGCCTATCACTTTGTGACTGAGTTTCCCAATTGCTTCCACTTTGTTATAATTCCACTAACAGTTGACTGTGTTATTATTCATCTCTGGCTCTTTTCCACAGCATGTCTTTTGTCCTGTTTCTCATCCCTCATCCTCAACCAGTTGTGGCAGATGACTGCCCCTCCCTGAGCCTGGTTCTGCCGGAGGCTTCTTTCTATTAAAAGGGACTTTTTCCTTCCCACTGTCACCAAGTGCTTGCTCATAGGGGGTCATTTTGACTGTTGGGTTTTCTCTGTAATTATTGTAGGGTCTTTACCTTACAATATAAAGCACCTTGAGGCGACTGTTTGTTGTGATTTGACGCTATATAAATAAAATTGAATTGAATTGAATTGAATTGGAATGGAATGGAATGTGTAATGGAAGTGAGTAGAACATCTGAATTCAATGATTTAGATGGGTGAGTGAATACTACTAAGTGGATGTTACACTTCAGTAACTAATGTAAAGTGACGCCATGGCAAAATTTTCAGTAATACTGATATGAACCAGGCATTAGACTGACCCTAAGTTAAATTTAACTGTGATGCACAAATATATGTACAGTGCTGAGTTCTCACAGCAAATTTATTATTACATTTCTGGTTTCTGAACCAGCGAATTACTTCGAATTAATTTACCCCCTTAAAAATATGTATAAAAACAGAATACATTATTCCTACTGAAACACAGGATGGTGCCAGAGAGCCATGGAAAAACAAGCAAGTGTATATAATGGCATCCAGCACATGACTGTGAAAATGAAAAATATTTCATATATAAAATTACAGTGGTTCTTGCTAATGCATATTAAAAAAAAAAATTGCAGTGTTTTCAGATGATTAAACAGTAGGTATCAGATTTCCATCAAGATTTATTTATCTTTTGAGGAGAACATGAGAAGAAAGGAAAAAGTGATTTGCATCTAATGACTCTCAATTGTCTTTTTATATGGGGTTTGAGCTCCTCATCACACTCAGGTTCAACATGTGCTTAACAGTCCATGATGCATCTCTGAAATACAGCAGGACAAAAGTATCCATTTTGCCAAGCATCAATCAAAGATAATTACAGATGGACCTGAAATTAACAGATTGTTAGCATGTGGATGGAGAAATGGAGCATCATCTTCAACACTGCACTTGTTTTAGGAATATGTGTTGACTACACAATAGATGAGCTTTTAGATTTTACACTCAAGCCACTTCAGTTAGATTTACAGAGAGCAGGGCTCATCATTCTAGAAACTGGTGAAAAGGAACTAAATCAAAAGTTTTTGCATGTTTATGATGGTGTGCAATGTGAGGAGCCACTCAACAGCCCTTGTTACAGTCTTCTTGGATTTCTGTTCCATATTCATATCAGTCTTTTAAATGAGCCCATACCAGATTTTATTCTGCACAAATGCACACAAACAGAAAACAGGTCATTTAAACTCTGATGTGACTCAGACATGTCTTTCACAAATGCAAAGTTATTTTTTTATAAAAACAAAAATTTTATTAAATTAAAATAATGTTTATCACTTTAGAAATGAAAAGCTCTTTAAGGTTCAGTTTAAGTAAAAAAAAAAAAAATAGTACAGGTCTTTTAGTAACATGTTTACTCAAAGTTTTCAGTTATTCATATATTCAGATAAAACTCTTTGATCAAATGTCTATCTTAAGTCTAGTTATAGGGACAAAATTCACATCCCGTAGCTGAATCCCATAACTTTGCTTTAAATCATCCCTTTTTTACATGCCTCATTTTTTACAACAATATCATCAACAACTCACAATTCCTTCCTAATATCTGTTTTATTTGTTTCTTTATTCATTTGTTTATTTGCCATTTTCCCCAATATGTTGTTAATGTTTCTAGCATTTTTAAGAATAACCTTTTTTTTGTCTTGGGATGATCACACATATCTAAAAATTAGAAAGATGCTGTACAAATATCAGGTCTTGTGATAGTATTTGGTGGTATTTCTACTTTATATTTGCACCGACAGCACTAGTCTGAGAAAAAGATGAGGTAGATGCAGTTTCAGTAGATAATAGCAGGGGGGCAGTATTGCTGTTTCTGGTGGCCTTGGTTCACTGGAACGACTGGTCCTAACAGTTTGCATTTCTTTGGGATGCTCCACCAAATATGCCATGAAATAGTCTAGGATTGGATATCTTTGTACTTTAACTGTCACCATTTCAAATCTCAACCATGCCAAGCAGTGACTGACAGTATATACAGTGGATTGGGAGGTATGCAGTCATGTGAAATGAGTAGCCTGTATAGAGTTTTAATCCTCTTTAAGACTGCTATCCATCTCCAAATTAATATCTAGGGGCCACATACCCCTCTGCACTAGTTTGTACTTGTATAACCCACTTCTCTAGCAAACTGATCAAATGATTCACTGGAAAATGAGATTAATAGTTAGGCTGCGAAGCATGCTTCAGGTCCATTATTTGGGAGATTCCAATGATATACTCATTACACTATAAAGCCAATTCAAGGGCAAGCAGCATGAAGAGCTGTGTCGTAGATTAATTGCCATTAAAGGTCAACATGCGTTCAAATTGATGAAGATACTATCCATTTTCATCAGTATAAAGTGCATAGTATGTGGGAAATACATAATGCTCATTACATGCATTTAAATGGGTCTGTCCTAATTACTAATCAGTCTCTTGTACCATTAGAGATGGAAATTAGAAATACAAAACAGACCCCTGGGCATCATTCACTCAGAATATATTAGAGTTTTCTTTTATCCTAGAGTTGGCATTGTGTATTAAAAATATTTTTTAAAAAAAGCCTACAACTCTCAAAACTTTGCTCGATATTGTGTAAAAGGCAGGACTCTCCCGTTTTATTACTTAAGCTAAAATCTCTGGTGGTGTGTAACACTGAGGAACAATTGTTTGTGAACATAACAGAGTAGTGTGATATATTTTTGTTCAAATGGCTTCTAAAAAAACAAAACTATACTGTTTATTTTGCTATGCCCCAATCAGAATATTGGCTAGACCCTTCAGTGATTCTTTCTTCAGTGATTCCCGCCCACCTCTCTGGCAGCTTACCGATTTACATTTGAGCATAATGCAAGCATTAGAGGAGGCACAAGGCAGCCCTGATAAGTTACAAAGTGCTCCAGGGGTAAACCTCGTAAGAGAGGGTTTGGAGTTATTTACAGCGTTCAAATCCTTCAAAAATTCATGTCTGGAGGATGAGATTGGTTTTGCAGTTGATGCTTTGCACACAAAGCAAACACAATGCTTATGGAGGGTGTTTAGCTGTAAATGACCAGATGACATTAATTCTAATTGACTGATCTCATCCCATGCTTAGGACCAGTGTGTATGATACTGCTCAGGACACAAGGGTCCTGTCAAGGCACAATGTTACACACAAAGCAACAAAACAGAAACACTAAGATTGGCTTAAGAACTGAGGAACACTGAAGACTGAAAATGATTTTTAAATGCAATTTAATTTTCAATGAAGCAATACTTCCTACTTGTATGGCATTTTCTATTCGAAGATATGTTTTTGATTGTGCAATTCTCATAATAAGAGTACTAAAAAATTGCAAAGCCATTACAAAGGAGGTTAAAGGCAATGGAATTCCTTTTTTATCAGAAATGCTTTCTGTACAGTTGTTCCATTTGAAATGCATTTAATTGCAAATAGAAAGAAGAGAGAGAAAGCCAACAATGCAAGAGGCTGAAGCATTTTTCTCATCTTCTTTGAGTGAGCGTATTCAAATCTAAGCGGGCAGACAATGAGGGAAAGGAATCGTGCTCTGAATAGCCTCTCTCTCTCCTTTTCATTCCCAGGCCAATCCACAGCCTTCGTCGTCTCTGCTGTCAGGGGTGGGCTTTCCACTCACAGCTCAAACTTCCTAGCCATGGTAGAACAACACATCCACTTGATAGCACAACAGTAGCACGCATGTAGGTGCATTGTGTGAGACCTGTGTGGGAGTCTGAGATTGTGTGGAAATATCATCTATGACAATCTTCATGACATACTAGGAGTTCATGTTGTGCTTTAACCAAGCTGTTCACCCACTTGTTTGACAAGGATGCAGCTCCTCACATCATCAGGCTGTGCCAGGCCCTAACTCTAAAGCCACGGCCAAGTCCTGACCCTGGATCTCTCTCTCTCCCCACTCATTTCAGTGAGGGGAGGAGTATCTGGGGATCATGGGGCACAAAGTGCTTGAAGCCTGTGCCTTTGTTGGGGCAAACTGGTAGAGAACACCCCAGGCAGATATGCTGACAGTTTCATGGGAGCAAGAGAAGAAGTTGAAGCAAGAAAGTGCACCCTTCAAACTTTCCAGTGCAGTTCTAGGAATTCTATTTTTTCTCAACAAAGATTTATACATATTTATACATGCCCAAATACTGATAGGAAGGTGGTAGAAAAAAAAATCTTGGAATTGCAGAGGTAAACTATATGTAAATGCCATAAAGTAATAGACTTGTAGTGCAAATCATACCATTTTATCTTTAATTTTGCTTTCGTACCCTCCCCCCTCACCCCCCCATCCTCTTTCCTCTGGCTTAAAGGTGCATCAGAGATATGCATTTAAGCATATTCAGAACACGGGGCGTGAAATTAAATGTGTGGCAGAGTGAGAAAAATATACAGACGCTGGAGATGCCTTAAAAATAGTCATTTATGCAGATGGAGAGGAGTGAAATCATTTGCAATGGGATGACCCTCTCTCCAAGCATTTCTCCCCTCACTGTTCTTCCCTAATCTTGCTCTGTATCTTCATTTTTCATTGAACTCGCCAGTTTGCTGCTAAGCAGCCTTGTAGATAAGGCAAAGTGCTAAAAGGAGACGACAGAAGGAGCTCAGTGGGCCCGTTTCTATTGCACTTTCACCCAAGGCAATGGGCAGAATTTAACGGATTCCTTCCAACATATGTTTTTGCCAGATAAGTAAACAGTGTGTGTCGGAAATGAAAAAAAAAGCATTTGCAATTTAATGACATTACAGCTCCCAGCTTAGCCCGCCGTGCTGCGAGGCGAGGAGCAGAGAAAGGGGAGAGCGGAAGAATGGAACCGGGTGTCATCAATGTTTTTTTTTCTTTTCCCTTGCAAGCAGCAGCACTGAATTCTTCTTATTCTTTTCAAGCCCCTTCCCTTCTCCATCCCTTCCTGCTATTTTGTTCTCTTGCCCATAGTTTCCTCGCCTTTGTCAGACTGAAATTATCTATTATTTTATTCAGAAAACTTGCCATTCCCTACCATTCCACCCTCTTCAGCATCTGATTCTCTCAGAATTTGGGCTAAAACACATCTGCCCTGGCCACGGGTGCTCACTCTCTTTCACTTACTCTCTCTTTATTTCACACAACCCCCCTCCTTTGCCCTCCTTTGTCTGGCTTCATCAAAGTGTAATAGATGCTTGGCACAATAAAGAAGAGCAAGCCTCCATGTTTCCATAATGTTTAGACTCAGGATGAGGACCGCTGATGACTTAGAGAGAGAATCACCTCAGAGTCTATATTCCAGTGGCTGTAAATGATCCATCCGTCCTATGCAAAACTCAGTGATTTCCTTCTTTTCTCCCTACTGGCTGTCAGACAGCTGCCTTATTATAGAAGGCTAATTGTGCAGGAAAGCAGATTATGAGAGTGGTAGGATGTACTCCTTGACCATGTGCTAATGTGATGACAAGTTTGGGGACCCTCTAAGCAAAAGGCGTCGCACGCCAGGGCACTTTTGGCACTGGCTATAATCTGCCTTTGGTATTAACTCAGCAAACCGGCTTGTTTGAGTATGGATCAATCGCTCGCTCATTATTTTTACAAGAAAGCTTTATATTCAAGGCGCTTTCCTGGTGTTGATCTCTCATTAACCATGCTATGTAAATGCACTGGCAATCCCTGTGTAAGGGATACGTCACCCCAGGGCCCAGGCTTGCAGAAGCATGTTAAGGAAAAGAAGGGCCAGGAAATTTGGGTCAGTTGCCTTCGCCAAAACTTGAATTTCAGGTTTTCCTCAAAGCCCCCTGTTCAGCTTTTCTCTTTTAATGTGTTTTTGTTTGGTGATGTTATGTTTTAAATGTCAGCCCTGGAGCTGTCCAGCAATTTAGTACGCATAGAAAGCCTTGTCTTAGTATTTCTTCCAAGTCTTCATGTTACCTCTGTAATCGCTGCTGGCTGCAACATTACACACACTCCATTCACCCATGGTCTTTTATCACCTCTCAGTGTATTGACTGTACAGGTAAAAGGTTAGATAGGGTCAGAATGAAGTGATAATATTACAGGCTGAACAGAAATGCCTGATTCATTGTGTTACATAGAGTTATTAGCTACTTGCTAGAACCGAACATATTTATCTGAGCAGAAAGGTCCTGACATGTGGCACCGGGTCTTGAATCTGTATGAAATGAATTAGCTGTCAGGATGCATTGTGCATCAAATTAAGGGGGAAATATTTCAACTTGTTTACTCATTTCTTACAGACGCATACAAACATCCAGCAATTCATAGTGCTCAGACATCTGTTTGCCTGACAAGAGATCATGAGACACGTGGTATGAGGAGTGGAGGATTCTGCCATATTTGGCTTCACTGTGCACTGGCATGGTGAATGACGCAACAGGAAAATGAACCTGACAGCACCAGGCATCGGCTCGGCATTTCTTTTACGCCCTACATACATAAATCTCGTATTATTGCTCTGTGTTCGCTATGTATATTTTTACACCTGTCTGCACCAATATCAAAGTGTAGAGGTTTGGTTTTAGACATTCAAGTTCATTCGTGTCTCCTGTAAGAGTTTATATGTGGAATAGAATAATGCAGTGCTATTCCAAGGTTTCTTTCTATTTTTAAAAAGAACTGTCAAAGGGCACTGTTCCACTTGACCCATTTTATTTTTCATACAAATATCTTCGGTGTGCTCGAATTAACATGCTGGAAGTTCCAGACTTGCACACATCTATCATGTTGTAGGGCTAGACCCGTGTTTATTCTACAATTTTAATGGCTATTGGTAACTTGGGTAGCTATTTATTTTGTAGAAGAAGGTGCTGAATTAAACTGTGCATCTTAGATGTGGATCACAAAAGAAAAACATTTGAAGAGGAGCACCTCTCAGTAGCTTAAAAGAGAGAGACAGAGATGTCCCTCGATATGCAGGTACTTCAGCGGCTCCTAGCCTTGTATCATCTTTGTAAGCAGCACAGCGAAAGTGAAGGCCAGATTTTTGATTGCTTTCCCCATTCACATCCTTTTATAGATCCCTTTTCTTCCCACACACAAGCAAACAAAGCCAGCATAAATACTATGTTCAAAAGCCATTACCTTCAATGTAACCCTTTTGCTGTAACAAAGAACATGGAAAATTTCCACAACACAATTTGACTAGGCACAGCGTGATGGTGTGGCTAAAGAGTATGGTATGTCTGAAGGACCCCTGCATGTGCTGTCTAGTAGGACCATACATAATAGATTTGTTCTGAGGACCTTCACATTACTTCACAATTAAGGTATGAAGTCATGCTCCTTCATCAGCATAACTAATAGCACATTTCATGAACCGGCCATGTTTTCCAGATTAAAGACATGTTTTGCACGTGTTGGATTTTCTGCTGAATATGATAAGGTGCCCAAACAAATTATTGCTTTACTGTCATCAAGGTGCGTACACTTGCATTCTTTATATCGTCATTACTAAGGCATCTATAAAGTTGTTCCAGTGCATTACACCATGGCTGTAAAACTGAGTGTGGAAAAAACAATCTGACAGCCACAGACATGAGATCAGTGTCAACTCTATTAAATAAAGCTCTGCACCTGACACTATAAAATTCAATCAAATAAACAGCTATGAGAGAAAGGGAGTTTAGGACAATGTCTTTCTGAGAGAAAAAGTAAGCGAAAAGTAGCGCGAGCCAAATGACAAAATCCCAGTTCCCGATTCCAGTGAATGCATTCTTCAGGTTCCCAACATTTCAGCGCACAAAGATTAGTTCATGGAGCGACATATCATTTGGCAACAATCTGTTTTGCCACTGTTAATTACAACAAGTCTGCACAATTTGACTGCTAAACCACGATATCACAATGCAGGGTATGAATCCCAAATCAAGCTTTGCACACCATAATCCTGTTAAAATGTAATAAATAATCCCTGTGCATTAATGTTGGCAATATTTCATTTTAATAAGTTCTTGTAAAATCGAGAGAGAGAGAGAGAGAGAGGGGAAATTGATGGCATTACAGCTCACTCACTTCAAGTGTGGTTGTGAGTGTGCAGGAGGAAATCATTCCTTCTCATTAAAGGTGCAATCTTCGAGCCCCCCAGATCTTTGTTGTAATAACTGGGGAAAATAATCTCTTTTATTGATAGGCACATGTAGAAGAGAGTATGCCAACTGACAGGTACTTATCTTTTGCCTGTGTCCTGTGTTATAGAAAGATATAATTCTTTGTGACTGCTCCTCGGGGCATCAGCTCTTCAACTTCATTATTTCTACTTAAGATAGATATATTTTTCCTTGAAAACCTGAGAATTAATACGAGACCCAGCAATCTCAGCCAGCGGTCATTTGGAAATGGAACAAAAAATGTCATGTCAGTTTAAAGAACATTTGTTAAGGCTGCTCACTGACATTATTCTAATTTATTGATGGATTCACAGAATAATCCTATGCCTCATGTTTTGGGCTATTAACTTAATGATTTCAGTGGCTACCTTGAAGGTATACTATCTTTTTTAAAAAGTTTAATCTTCTCAAAATTGAGGCGTTGCCACGCAAAACATATGCAATTTTTTATTTCCCTCAATTTTGTACCTGTATACAGAATTCTCAGATTGTATGCTTTCATATCACCCGCTGTAATGCCTTAACATGATTTCAGAAAAAATGCTCTTTCTGAGGCTGAAAATGGTTAAAAAGTCATTAGTGCAGTGAGTTCCTTTAGTCAGCAGTGGGAGCTTTCGAGTCAGACAAAATGCTAAGGGAAGGGTCTGTTTCTCTCTGTTTTAGAATTAACTCAGATACAGTGGACACTCGTGTTTGCCTTTACAAGCTGGTTCACCTCACAGCCGTCTGTCCACAGACTATTTGGAAATGAAGGTTTCACCTTAGAAATTCTAAGGAATTTGAGTGGCCGGGTGGGGGGGAGTGGGGGTGGGGGGGGTGTCCATTGTGCATTTATTTTATTCCGATATGCACAATCTGATAAGAAATGGTAACCTTCATATTTAGCTGGCATTGGCTTTCTTCCCGTTCAGATTTATTCAGGTTCCGATTCTGTTTAAAATATAAGAAAAAGGAAAACTTGCACAAAACTAATTTTCCCTTAAATATATTTCCTTTTTTTTTTTTTTTAATCAAATGCTAACTGTGGATGGGTGTTAGATGATAACTCACCCTTATACCACAAACGGCACATTTCATGCAAGCAGCAAAATAAAAACTGGTGTGACAGCAGAAGTATTACACAAAAAAAGTCATAATTCATATGCTGTATGGGCTGTGAATAAATAAATATTAATTTCATATTTTCACCATTGTGTGATATCATACATCTAAAATATTTGTCTGATTTTTTACAGTTGGAAGTCACGTATTGTCGGATGTGTGCTGCGCTATAGTCATCTACTTACTAATGTGATTTATTTGTCATATTTCATGCTTAACTCTGTGTCAAGACTTCTTATAAAACTCAGAAATTAAAATATACCACTGGCTGACTGTGTTTGTGTTTGCACATAATTAAGATTTGAGCAGGGTAGTGATGCAAAAGGAGAGCCAATACAAAACATATGAAAATCCTTTGCAATTAACCATGTCATATGGTTTGCTAAGACTCTGAATAAAACTAACCTGTTATTTTCTGAAATAAATTCTTTAAATATAGAAATAGAAAAGCAAATAAGAAATTAAAAAAAAAAAAAAGATCCAGATTTGTCTGAATTGTTACAAAGCCTCCAAATAATCTGCCGGATGCACAAAATGTTTTATTTTCCTATCAACACAAAGCTGGTCTGTTCATACAGAGAAGCATTCAAAAAGGATTTAACCTGATTCGGTCAGATTATAGAAATTAAAGGCTCTAAAATCTATGGCAACATGCCACAATAAATAAAGTGGGGTTAGGCTACTGTTGCTAAGGACTGTATAGACTGTAAGTGCAGGTAACTTGTCTCACCTGCAAAACTCACAATCACCTCAACCAGCCCCTTCCTACATGCACCCATTTGCCCCCAACCTAATTCAAGCATCCCCTCTCTGAACTCCATCTACTTATTGCATTATGTACTATTAAACAAACTTGGACTTCTTAAAGGCAGAGTCAGACTTCAGAGGCTGTGTGCCATGTTTATAGGGATGGACTGTACAGTACACAGAGATTTCTCATTTCTCTTGGTGACCTTGGGCACAGTGACATGTATGGTTTTGAGGCTTTGATTTGCCATGTTGAAGTGTTGCGGAAAAGGTGCAATGCAAGATAATTTTGGCATTTTTTTCCCTCCTGGGAGCATAGAGAAGTAAGAAATACAGCAGTTCATACTCTGGAGATTACAGGTAATATGGCACACAGCCTCCATAAACATTCTTGACCCAGCCTGATGATGGAG